>NW_027461830.1:0-300000 GCF_050947455.1 Rhinoderma darwinii
CTCCCTCCAGAAGAGGAATCCCCTCTATTTATATTTTTCATAAATCAGAATTTTGCTACAATAACATTGAGACGTTCTTATTCCTCCAGGTTCATGAGGACAGATCTATGGAAGACTCAGTATTATTATTATTGACAGTAATGAAGACAAAAACTGGTTTCAGGTGGTAGAAAATGACTTTACTAAACCGTTTTATAAGCCAACAAACAAGGACCATGAGGATAGTAAACAGTCCGCTGCTTCTCTCTCCTTGTGGTAAGATGATATTGGGGAGAAAGGTTGGAGGTGGTGGATGTCTCGGCACTTGGTTGTATTTCTGGAGCCTCTGCAGTTTGAGATGTTCCTGCTCGGCTGTGTGACGTGCCATTCCACCTCGCTGTAGAGTCCACTGGTCATAAACAGTTCTTGCAGTTCTTTCTCCCCGTTTGTAAGATTTTTTTTTGAGAAAGGTTGGAGCTGATGGCCGTCTTGGCACTTGGTCGCCATCTCTGTAGTTCATCAGTTTAGGATGTTCTCAGAGAAGTTCCTGCGTGGCTGTGACGTGCCATTCCACCTCTAGTGTCCACTGTTTATAAACGGTTCTTGTAGTTCGTCCTCCCTGATGTAAGATGATATTTGGGAGAAAGGTCGGAGATGGTGGATGTCTTGGCACTTGGTCGCCATCTCCAGATCTTCTGCAGTTTGGGATGTGATAACTGCTTGGCTGTGGCGCGCCATTCCACATCATTGTATAAAACTGGAAATAAGAGAAAGTAAACCTGTAACTATATGGACAAATCTTCTAATATTTCTAAAACATTATTAGATGATCATGGAGACAGTAGTGACCATAACAGCTAAACCCAGTGGTAGTAGTCATCATTGTCTGGGCAAGGTCCAAGGGGGCAGAGGGTGGGTAGTGGACTGGTTATTTCCTCACATTTATGGGGGGGGGGGGATCCCCTTTTAACCCGTTAGTGACCGGCCCATAGTGTTTCTTTAAAACGGACAGGCATCTGGGTGTGCGGTCTGATGAAAGCGTGTCATGTCACCGTCCACGATGATCCTCATTATACTCCAGAGTCCTGGTTCTTCTCCCTCTTGGAGATGGTGAAGCTTTTCCGGGTAATTGTTATAGATAAACTCTAAGAAAAGAAACACATATCCACATTATAAACCCCATGATTGTAGAGATGAATAATAATGTTATTACGAGGTCTGGTATACGAAGTGATAATGAGGTGACGTCTACTGACCTGCATATTCTGATAGTAGCTCAATACATTCACCAGCATGAGGACCAACGTCGACCACTCCATGATCTTTGCTGTCATTTCACTGATCTGTGAAAAAATATCAAAATTAATACATTAAAAATTGCACAAAACAAGAACTTTCCACCCGGGGCGAGGTTTTGCTGCATTCATGTTTATTGCATACTCCATGTGACTGACGGCGATGCCAAAATGGACCTGACCCATTGTCATGTGACACCATATCCATTACATTGCGGGCGTCACGATCACCATGGTGCCTAGAATAAGCACAAAGATTATAGGTCCAATTGTTTTCCTATAGAACGGCTACTAGGGGTGCAAATAAAATCTGTACATAGCTTTACACATTGATCTCCAGCGCACAGGTGGGTGTATACGGATACCCTACTTCCAATGACTGGTAATTTATTATATAGGAAAATAACGTTTAATAAGTGTCTTATAGAATTTACTACATATTTATGTGAGATAAATGTTAATATAATACATATATAGCAAGGACAGTACCGCTTGCTTTCTATTCAGTATGTTCCTGCAAGAAGCTGAACAATGTTACCAGATGGCGCTGTGTTACACCAGCATTTCGCCATCTGACGGACAAGATCAGAAAATGAAGGGAAATGATCACCTCAGGATCTGATGTTTCCTACATGTGAACCTAAAGACAAGGACAATTGGATTCCATTCAAATATTATTTAAGAAAGGATACAGAAAACGACTAAGGTCATGGCCATTATGCAGGACGCCAGTCTGAAATGGCTGATGACTCTTCGGCTTTCGGGCACTTTGTAGAGGAGTATGGACTGCCAAAGGTTGTAGAGGCTGCCAAACCCGAATGCAATGAAAGCGGAAATCCGGTGAGTCATTAGATAACAGTAGGTCTAGAAAACAAGCAGACAGAGGTCAGAGCAAATCTTATGGAACTAATCACTAATTTTCCCTCAGAACTTCCCAATAAATCCTAAATAACGTGTTCTGATATAATAACCACAGAGACATAATGGATATAGAGGTTGGTCTCTTGCTTGTGACTCCTTTATATTAGACACATCTATTACATGGTCGTCCATTCATTGGAATAAGCCATGTAATACCACTTTATGATGTGGCCACCCGGTGATAACCACTGATCATGATCACCAGGGGTTCAGCTGATTGCCAGCGGGTCGCTATTTAGTGAAGATGGGACAACCCCATCAATGTAAAACATTTATTAACTTACCGAAAATGTAGCCATCACGGCTGTCCCGACGCATGATAACCATCCAATTGCCATGAGGATCTTTTAAACCAAGGTCTGACGATCCCGAAAGGCTTCAGCATGGAACATAATGAACTTATAATGTAGAAACGTCAGGCCCAGAGCTGAAAAAGAGAAAATAAGCCAAATAAATCCTGTACCGTGCAAAACGTGTAAAACAACCTAATAACATCTATGAAGCGCGGACCAAGCGCTAAACCCAACAAGAAACATACAATAATGGACGAGAACATTTATCTGCATCGTCTGATCCGGACAATTATTATCAATTGAAATGAACAAAACTTTATTTATTTTTTAGAAAAATCTGATTACTGCTGCATGAAGAGACTATTATAATCACTTCCGTGATTGTTACTTACAGGCAATGGCCATTCCTATGAATCCCATTCTAAACAGGATATGTTCTGCAAAGAAATTTCCCATTTCACTGCAAAACAAAAAAGAAAACGCTCAATGTTAAATAATATGGAAAAATTGTCAGAATTGTTTCATCTTAATAATCAGCAGTCAGATAATCTATATGACTGAGGGGATGATGTACATCAGTGGGGGGGCATGGTTGTTGATGTGAGGTCAGGGTGTAGCTAGCAGAGAGCCAGGCCACACACCAAAAGGCCAAGAAGATGGAGAAGAATCCCAATCCATTGGTCTCCATAAAGTGAGAAGTCGCCAATAAATTAGCAAATCGCACTGTGTCAATTCATGGAAAGAAAGACCGGGCAGCTGTCAGGGGAATATTTATAACCCCTCGTCATTTCTCTGTGACATCAGCACGGCTCTGCGTCCTCGGCGGGGAAGATGATGTAGATATTGATAAGAAGAAGAGGAGGGTTGTCGCTCAGAAGATGACGAGGGCGATCTCCGCCGACCGTGCCTGCGCCCACCGCCAGATCTGTGTTTCCTCCCTCTCCTTGACGATTCCTTTGCCAAACCTGAAAGAGAAAAAAGGGACAAGGCAGAAGCGTGATTAACATCAAATCGATCCCCCTTGGCACCAACAGCATGTGCCACATCCCTGCTCGGACCCTCCAGCTGCGGGCCAGAACTGGACGGTACATTCAATAATGACACAGTTGTGCAGGAGACCGCAGCCCTGGCTGAGACCGGACGACTTCTTCTCCAGCTCTTGTCCTCTGATAGGGGGTTGGGCCATGCAATGCCCTCACTGCTGTGCCCCTGCGCCGTCTCACGTCACCATCCACGATGGTCCTCTTTATACTCCAGAGTCCTGGTTCTTCTCCCTCTTGGAGATGGTGAAGCTTTTCCAGGTAATTGTTATAGATAAACTCTAAGAAAAGAAACACATATCCACATTATAAACCCCATGATTGTAGAGATGAATAATAATGTTATTACGAGGTCCGGTATACGAGGTGATAATGAGGTGACGTCTACTGACCTGCATATTCTGATAGTAGCTCAATACATTATAAACCTAAAAACGGAGTCCGACACACCAAGGTTAGATTAAAAATAACAAGTTTTATTAGAACAATAAACAAAAAACATTTAAAAGTTAAAGATGATAGCCACAGTATGAAAGGATACCGGACAGTGAAATATGCAATGTTAAAGTGATAATACATTAGATAACAAAGTGACAAATGGGAAAATTGACAGTTCCTATTACACGAGTAAATAGATGCATGAGTGTGAGTATAGAGAAAGTGTGCACACAGTCCTGCATCCAGTAAACAGGTGAAAACCACACCAAGCGGTGAATATTAGTCACAGTCGGATGCAGGAGTTTGAGTGCAGCAACAGTATTACTCACATGTATATAGGCATCAACGGGTGTATGCATGCATGAAAGCAGCAACACACCAAATTAATGAAAGACTCTAAGATAAAGAAGGACGTCTTACCCATGTCACAATCAATACTGTCTGGCATCAACCCCGACGCGCGTTTCGGCCCTCGAGCCTTCGTCTGGGGGTGGTGTCAGAAAGTAAGGAGGCATCATTTAAGCAACCCAAGACCAATAAAACATAAGGGGGGCAGCTGAGGCTGCTAAAAATCAGTATTAACAACTAAGGTATCGCGGCCCGACAGTCCGGTGTGTCAGCCGCCGGAACCGGAACACAGACGAGGGTCACGCGTCCCGCAGCCTGGTCCGGCCAGGGACAAAGACAGCCAGACAAAAGTTCCAGCGTGTCAACATCCCAGGCACGAACTCAGACCCCGGAAGACGGGAGCCACGCCTCCAAGATGCTCCGGCCGAGGCAGCGAAGACCCAGACTGACAGGCCGCGCATGCGCACTGGGCAGAAGACGGAGCGACACGAATCATAAGAAAAATTTGTATATATGTATATAATGTGTTAGATTACACTTGTGCACAGATTGCACAAGTGCCAAAATCAATGATAGGGTATTTGGATGAATTTGACCAAGGTACACATAGCACAAAGGAGAAAATGAATATGAATAAATAAAAAAATAATAAATAAATAGATGAATAAATGAAATAAAATATATTATATATAGAAATATATATATAAATATAACAAAACATATATGATAAAGATGGAGATGGAAAAAATATAATAAAATAAATTAAAATAAAAGAATAAAGGTCATAATGAAATAAATATGAATATTAATATTAAATTGGTCACAATTAATTCTTTGTTTGACTGTCCCTATTACTTTCCCTACCGCAATTTCATAGTATAAATAAAATGATATAAATTGGATGATATGAATTATGTTGCATGTGTGCGTGTGTGCCATATCCAAAGAGATTTCCGTGTGTTTTCTCAAAACAGACATAGACAGATGCAATCAAGTGAATTCAGATAATTACAGTGTTGTAGTACGGTTTGAATAAGAATATACAAGTATAAATTGTTATACGAGGCATGTGAGCACATAACCAAACATATACATAAAAACATATACATACACATATACATATATATATATATATATATATATATACATACACACACACACACACACACACACATACATCCACACATTCACATATACAAAAGTGCCAAAGTTCAAATACAATATAATATGTACACTCAATACATTAGAAATTTAAAAATTAACGACATATGTAGATATAATAATTTTAATACAGATTTAAATAAAAAGACATGCCCACAATAAAAAGAGCTTTGATAGTGGTTGGAGTGTAGTGGTGTGGTGATGTTGTGATGATGAGGGACAGGTGTGTATAACAAGCTCCAATATAAGAAATCATCAAATGTATATTGTGTATATATATTTATAGAACAGACATTAATTCGGATCTGATGATCATACAAATACGCTCAAAGAATGGTGAAGAGGTGTATAATACGTAATGGTGATGGCACTATTAAATGCACCAATGATAAAAGTGACATGAAAGTGCATGTGCTACTGGATAAGTGACAGTGACTAGATATAATAAGTAAATATATGATTAAACTACCAAATCAGAATATGTGGATAGGTGTGTCAAAAAAAATATATATATGTATATATAAGATATATGTGTGTGTGCGTGCAAGAATGGAAAAAATAAAATAAAGTGAGTGAAGAATGTGTATGTGTATGTGTATGTGTGTGATATAGAAGTAATGATAGAGTGAGAAATTTTTTATATATATTTGAATAATATGATAAAATAGTGTGAGGAACACACTCAACTAATCCCTGCGGGTAAGGAAAATGTTTACATCCAATTGTGCAAAATTGCACTAAAAAATGCATATCAAAATATCCATACATATTAATATTGTATCCCCAGGTCTTCTGCATATCCATTGTTGTAAGATAGTTGAGTAAATCCCCTAAAATAAACTGTTTAGAGATCGAATGAGGGAGTTGTTATGGTCTCAGGAAGTCATTAAATGTTAGATCACAGCAAGTTCATAAACGATCATCTGTAACATTAAAAATAAAAGTTAGAAAAATAAAAGTTAGAAACGACAGTAACTTGATCGTTGCTAGACAATTAAAACTGACACCATGGAAGATCCCGACACCTCTATAAAAATGCTGCAAATCCCAAATTTTCGTTCAAACCATTTGGTTGTACTGTCTTTAGTTTCCAGATCCATCTGGATTCCAATTTTGACAGTTTTTTCATTATTGAACCACCTCTCAGGTCAGTTCTTACACAATCAATGCCTTTGACTTTGAGGGCTCTGGATTCACATCCATGGTACTTAAAGAAATGCCTCGGGAGGGTTTTTAATGATTCAATGTTTTCTGGGGCAGTGCCCCTCGCTGCCTCTATGCTATTCACGTGTTCCCTTGTTCTAATCTTGAGTTCTCTACTAGTGAGACCAATATAGATCTTTGGGCATGGACACCATGCGTAGTAGACCACTCCCTTGGTACCACAGTTGATTGGCCAAGTGATTTTGTATGTCATCTTGCCAGTCGAATCCACAAATTAATCGCTGTTAGCCACATTTGGGCAGGCTATACATCTTCCGCAGGGGCGACAGCCCCATTTTGGTTTGGACGCTCCAAAGATTGGTTTAATACTTTGGGGTTGGTGGTAACTGTGGACAAGGGTATCGGGAAGATTCCTTGCTCTTCTCGATGCTACTGCAGGTTTTGCAGGGAGAATCTTTGATAAGGTAATATCGGTTTGTAATATAGACCAGTGTTTGGCCAGACATTTCCTCATCTGCCCCCACCTGTCATGGTAGGTAGTGACATACCTGATTGTCGAATCCACATTTCTCTTGGTGGTAGGGTGAAGGAGTTGGATCCGTGTTGAACGCCTTGCCCTCTCATATGCCCTGTTAATACATCTTCTGTTGTATCCCCTGTCAAGAAAGCGTTGTTTAAGGTTCTTTGCCTGTATCTCAAAGTCATCGTTAGATGAACATAGCCTTTTAATCCTCAAAAACTGACCGATGGGGATGGCACGGATCAAATGACTCGGGTGCGAAGATGAGGCATGTAAATATGAATTGACTGACGTATCCTTTCTATGTATATCTGTCCTGATATAACCGTCATTATCACGTCTGACAAGTACGTCCAAAAAATCAATAGCTACTTCACTAGTTTTCCAAGTCAGGTGAATATTGAGATCATTGATGTTGAGATTTGTCATGAAAAGAGCAAATTCATCACTCGTGCCATGCCAAATGATAAAGATATCATCAATGAACCGGGTCCAAAGGACCACCTTGTCCATTGATGATATCCGGTCGGATAGAAACAGATCCCTCTCCCACAGCCCCAGGAACAAATTGGCATATGAAGGTGCGCAGGCTGCCCCCATTGCCGTACCCTGGAGCTGTAGGTAGAAGGATCCGTTAAAAGTAAAGAAGTTGTGCGTGAGCACAAATTCTAGAAGGGTGAGAATAAACTGGGACATGGATGGGTTGCTGTCAGTCATCCCCAGAAAGTATGACACTGCCTGGAGACCATCCTGATGTCGGATATTGGTATATAGGGATTCTACGTCACACGTAGCTAGCAACATGTTGGGTTCTAATTGGATCCCTTCCAGTCTTTTAAGGAGATCTGAGGAATCTCTGAGATATGATGGTAGGGTCTCGACCATGGGTTTCAGTATAGCATCAATATACTTACTTATGTTGTCGCTTAAGTTGCCTCTTCCAGATATAATGGGGCGCCCTGGTGGTGATTTGGGGTCTTTATGTATCTTGGGTAATAAGTATAAGCATGCTACTGTGGGATCCTGTACCATGAGACATTCAGTGAGGGCCGCAGAGATAGTACCCTCATTTAGAGCTTCTTCTAATATATCATCAAGCAGACCACTGAAAGAAGAGAGAGGGTTAAAGGTCAACTTTTTGTAGCAGGTCGTGTTTCTCAGTTGTCGATATGCTTCCCGTTCATACAAAGCCCTTGGCCACATCACTATATTGCCCCCCTTATCTGCGGGTTTAATTACAGTATCCTCGAGAGTTTTTAGTCTCTTTAGACTCCTCCGTTCAGCACAGGTTAGATTGTCATGCTTAATACCCGTGGAAATTCTCTCGAAGTCGCGAGCTACCAGTTTAACAAATAAGTCGATCGGTGGGCATATAGTGAGTGGAGGAAATTTGGAAGATCGTTTTCTTATATTTTGGGGGATCATACCTGTCTCAGGATTTTGTTGTTCTTTAAGTAGCTGTTGTAAGGACTGTAAAGCCTCTCTTTCTTCCGGTGTGTCAAAGATCTCATCTTCCTTCCTATGGAACCATCTTTTGAAGATCAATCCTCTGGCAAATAGGTGTAAGTCCTTTATAGCTGTAAAGGTGTCAAAGTGAGAAGAAGGTGCAAAAGTCAACCCCTTGGACAGTACCCCAATATCTACAGGGGACAACTGATGGGTAGACAGATTAATTACCTGCATTCTCGGATTCTCAGGCAGTTGGGTGGCCGTTGGATTACGCCAGCCTTCTCCTCTTTGTCTATTGGATGGATCATAGTTATATGTCTGCATCCGTTGTTCGCTACCCCTACCTCTTTGCCGAGTCTTCTGTCTAAACGTGTTTGGTCTCCTATAATCTATACCACTCCGTGTCCTGCCTCTCTGCGCATTCTCTTCAGGCTCTGACATTGAGCTCGCTGATGACACGGAGGGAGATCTTCTCCCATCCATACGGAATTGTTTGGGATATTGCCACCTGTACATACGGTTTGTCAATTTGTCGTTTAGGTCTCGTTGGAATTTCCGACTTTTGATGTCTTGAATATTCTTCTCCCATTTGTCCGTCTCCAGGTCAAGTTGTTGGAATGTATTGATCCACTCCTCATCACTCAACTTGGTCTTGAGTTCAGTCTGTGTTTTTTCGATCTCAGCATTAAGCATCTCAAGTGTCTGCTTATCCAGACCAATCAACAGTTCCATAAATGTTAGGGATGATGTCCTGCAAGTGTCCTCCCACCGGGAGACAAAGCATTCGTCCAAACTGTTGAGGGTCGGGAATACCTGAATCCTAAGTCCTCTGGGTATAAGACCTCTCTGTAGATACTTCTCCAAAAAGGCCTTATTCCACCATGTTTTAGTCCGCTTGTGAACCAGTGACCTGAGATTATTTTTGATAGCAGCTATATTACCCCGGGTGTCGGGATCTCCCACTGTGGGATCATCTTTAAAGACCAAGTCTAGTTTGGTCAACCAGGATCTTTCCCTGGCCTTGAAGTCCATGCTGGTGGACCTCCCAGAATCTGCAAAGAAAACAGAGCTTAAAGTACTATACCTATGTGGAGAGCACCAAAAGGGCAGCGCCAGCCAAACCCAAATCCCAAAAGGTTAAACATTGATGAGATAAATATCTGTTATATACATATAAGATGTTTAAGGGGACAAAGAAAGTGATGTCTACTTACCTGCATATTCTGATAGTAGCTCAATACATTCACCAGAATGAGGACCAACATCGACCACTCCATGATCTTTGTTGTCATTTTACTGATCTGTGAAAAAATATCAAAATTAATACATTAAAAATTGCACAAAACAAGAACTTTCCACCCGGGCCGAGGTTTTGCTGCATTCATGTTTATTGTATACTCCATGTGACTGACGGCGATGCCAAAATGGACCTGACCCATTGTCATGTGACACCATATCCATTACATTGCGGGCGTCACGATCACCATGGTGCCTAGAATAAGCACAAAGATTATAGGTCCAATTGTTTTCCTATAGAACGGCTTCTAGGGGTGCAAATAAAATATGTACATAGCTTTACACATTGATCTCCAGCGCACAGGTGGGTGTATACGGATACCCTACTTCCAATGACTGGTAATTTATTATATAGGAAAATAACGTTTAATAAGTGTCTTATAGAATTTACTACATATTTATGTGAGATAAATGTTAATATAATACATATATAGCAAGAACAGTACCGCTTGCTTTCTTATTCAGTATGTTCCTGCAAGAAGCTGAACAATGTTACCAGATGGCGCTGTGTTACACCAGCATGTCGCCATCTGACGGGCAAGATCAGAAAATGAAGGGAAATGATCACCTCAGGATCTGATGTTTCCTACATGTGAACCTAAAGACAAGGACAATTGGATTCCATTCAAATATTATTTAAGAAAGGATACAGAAAACCACTAAGGTCACGGCCATTATACAGGACGCCAGTCTGAAATGGCTGATGACTCTTCGGCTTTCGGACACTTTGTAGACGAGTATGGACTGCCAAAGGTTGTAAAGGTTGGCAAACCCGAATGCAATGAAAGCGCAAATCCGGTGAGTCATTGGATAACGGTAGGTCTAGAAAACAAGCAAACAGAGGTTACAGCAGATCTTATGGAACTAATCACTAATTTACCCTCAGAACTTCCCAATAAATCCTAAATAACGTGTTCTGATATAATAACCACAGAGACATAATGGATATAGAGGTTGGTCTCTTGTTTGTGACTCCTTTCTATTAGACACATCTATTACATGGTCGTCCATTCATTGGAATAAGCCATGTAATACCACTTTATGATGTGGCCACCCGGTGATAACCGCTGATCATGATCACCAGGGGTTCAGCTGATTGCCAGCGGGCCCCTATTTAGTGAAGATGGGACAACCCCATCAATGTAAAACATTTTTTAACTTACCGAAAATGTAGCCATCACGGCTGTCCCGACGCATGATGACCATCCAATTGCCATGAGGATCTTTTAAACCAAGGTCTGACGATCCCGAAAGGCTTCAGCATGGAACATAATGAACTTATAATGTAGAAACGTCAGGCCCAGAGCTGAAAAAGAGAAAATAAGCCAAATAAATCCTGTACCGTGCAAAACGTGTAAAACAACCTAATAACATCTATGACGCGCGGACCAAGCGCTAAACCCAAAAAGAAACCTACAATAATGGACGAGAACATTTATCTGCATCGTCTGATCCGGACAATTATTATCAATTGAAATGAACAAAACGTTATTTATTTTTTAGAAAAATCTGATTACTGCTGCATGAAGAGACTATTATAATCACTTCCGTGATTGTTACTTACAGGCAATGGCCATTCCTATGAATCCCATTCTAAACAGGATATTTTCTGCAAAGAAATTTCCCATTTCACTGCAAAACAAAAAAGAAAACGCTCAATGTTAAATAATATGGAAAAATTGTCAGAATTGTTTCATCTTAATAATCAGCAGTCAGATAATCTACAGAACTGAGGGGATGATGTACATCAGTGGGGGGGCATGGCTGTTGATAACAGTCAGGGTGTAGCTAGCAGAGAGCCAGGCCGCACACCAAAAGGCCAAGAAGATGGAGAAGAATCCCGATCCGTTGAACTCCATAATAGTGAAAAGTCGCCAATAAATTAGCAAATCACACTCTGTGTCAATTCACGGAAAGAAAGACCGGGTTGCACTTCCCTGCAGTCCCTGGCGCTCTACCTATGTGTTTCACCGTCATCTAGACAAGATCCTCCTAGAACCTCGCGCTGTGATATCTACAACAGAATAAAATAATCAAAATAATCAAAACAGGATGAACAAAAAAATTCACTGAAACAATCAACAAAATAACATTTATTTCCTTAACCCCTTAACGACCAAGGACGAAAATGTACGTCATGGTCGGCTGCTAGTTCCCGCACCATGACGTACATTTTCGTCCGCATTTCAAACTGTCACTCTGTTTAAACCCAGAGTGACAGACCCGCGCTGACAGTTGTCCCCGACAGCTGAGACATCAGTCTTGCCGGGCAGCGGACCATCGCCGCTGATTTCGGCAGTTAACCCCTTAAGTGCGGCGACGGATTGCCGTCGCCGCATTTAAGTGGTTTGAAGCACATCAGCAGCCCCCACGATCACTTCGCTTGTCACGGCAATCGGAGGTCAGATAATGACCTCCGGGTTGCCATGCATGGAAGCCTCGGAGGAACAGCCTCCGGCCGTTCCTCCTCTGC
The DNA here is from genome assembly GCF_050947455.1 of Rhinoderma darwinii. NCBI lineage: Eukaryota > Metazoa > Chordata > Amphibia > Anura > Rhinodermatidae > Rhinoderma > Rhinoderma darwinii. Next base: position 12,378 of record NW_027461830.1, read on the forward strand.
TTCCTGTCAGTGTGACAGTCACGTCACAATGACAGTTAGAGTACATTACACTACGTGTGTAGTGTAATGTACTCTAGCAGCGATCAAAGCTGCAAGACTAAGTGTCCCCTAGTGGGACAAGTAAAAAAAGTAAAAAAAAGTAATAAAAATGTTTTAAAAAAAGTGTAAAAATAAAAGTTAGAAGTGATATAAACACTAAATGCTTTTTTTCCTATAATAAGACTTTTATTATAGAAAAAAAATGAACACGTTAAAAAAGTACACATATCTGGTATCACCGCGTTCGTAACGAACCCAACTATAAAACTATAATGTTATTTTTCCCGCACGATGAACACCCCAAAAAAAATCAATAAAAAACTACGACAGAATCGCAATTTTTTGGGTCACCACCGCTCCCTAAATAAAGAATAAAAAGTGATCAAAAAGTCGCATGTACCCGAAAATAGTACCAATAAAAACTTCTATCCGTCCCGCAAAAAACAAGCCCTTACATAGCTTTTTTGACTAAAAAATTAAAAAATTATGGCTCTCAGAATATGGTGACACAGATTTTTTTTTTTTTATAAATAAGTCATTTTATTGCGCAAACGCTAAAAAAAAGGACCAAACCTATATACATATGGTATCGCCGTAATCGTACCAACCCGCAGAATAAATTAAAAATGTCATTGGTGTCAGAATTCCTGTTTTTTGCTCAGGATTGCAAAAAAATTTAATAAAAAGTGATCAAAAAAAATCGCATGTACCCCAAAATGGTACCAATGAAAACTACAGATTGTCCCGCAACAAATAAGCCTTCACACCACTCTATTGATGGAAAAATAAAAAAGTTATGGCTCTTGGAAAGCGGGGAGTGAAAATCTAAAATATGAAAGCAAAAAATGGATCAGTCCTGAAAGGGTTAATTCATTTCTAATGAAAAAACGTATGACCACATGTGGGGTATTTCCGTACTCGGGAGAAATTGCTTTATAAAAAATGGTTGTTTTTTTCCTCCTTTATCCCTTGTGAAAATGAGAAAATGCAACATTTTAGTGGAAAAAATTTTGATATTAATTTTCGCGCCCTAATTCTAATAAACTCTGCAAAAGACCCGTGGGGTCTAAATGCTCACTATACCCCTAGAAAAATTCCTTGAAGGTTTTTCCAAAATGGGGTCACTTTTGGTGGGTTTCCACTGTTTTGGTCCCTCCAGTGCATTGCAAATGCGACATGGCACCGAAAACCATTCCAGCAAAATCATAAATCCAAATGGCGCTCCTTCCCTTCTGAGCCCTGCTGTGGGTCCAAACAGCAGTTTATTACCACATATGGGGTATTGTCGTAATCGGGAGACATTGCTTTACAAATGTTGGGGTGCATTTTCTTCGTTATTCCTTGTAAATAATAAAAATTTCTATGTTGTTTCAGAAAAAAAGTACATTTTAATTCTTACAGACTAATTTTAATATATTTAGTGAAAAACCTGTGTGGTCAAAATGCTAACTATACCCCTAGATAAATACCTTAAGGGGTCTAGTTTTCGAAATGGGGTCGTTTATGGGGAGTTTCTATCATTCTGGCAGCTGAAAGCCTCTCCAAATGTACATTGGGGCCTAAAACATTTTCAAGCAAAATATGAGTCCTGAAAGCCTCCGGGTGTTCCCTTCCTTTGGGGCCCTGCCGTGTGTCCAAACAACGCATTAGGGCCACAATGTGGGTATTTTTGAAAACAGGAGAAAGAGGGTGATAGATTTTGGGGTGTGTTTCTTCATTTTCATGGTCGCTTTACAAAGAAATCGGTCTTCAAACAAATACTTTTATGAAAAAAGTGAAATTATTATTTTTTTCACCTGATATGCATTAAATTTAGCAAAGAACTGTGGGGTCAAAATAATTACTATACCCCTAAATAAATACCTTATGGGGTCTAGTTTTCTAAATGGGGTCGTTTATGGGGAGTTTCTATCGTTCTGGCAGCTCAAAGCCTCTCCAAATGTACAGTGGGGCCTAAAACATTTTCAAGCAAAATATGAGTCCTGAAAGCCTCCGGGTGCTCCCTTCATTTTGGGTCCTGCCGTGTGTCCAGGCAGCGCATTAGGGTCACAATGGGGGCATTTTTGAAAACAGGAGAAAGAGGGTGATAGATTTTGTGGTGTGTTTCTTCATTCTCATGGTCGCTTTACAAAGAAATTGGTCTTCAAACTAATACTTTTATGAAAAAAAGTGACATTTTTTTTTTTTTCACCTGCTATGTATTAAATTTAGCAAAAAACTGTGGGGTCAAAATACTTACTATACCCTTAGGTAAATACCTTAAGGGGTCTAGTTTTCTAAATGGGGTCATTTGTGGGGGTTTCCACCATTCTGACACCTATGAGCCTCTGAAAACCTGGCTTGGTGCCGGAAAACAAAATGTACTTCAAAATTTATAAAATTATTATTCAATTTGTAAGTCCTCTAAATTGCTGAAAATTTATTTTATTTTTTCAAAAGTGCTGCCAAAATGGAGTAAAGAGATAGAAATATATATTTAATTAAAAAAATTGTACAGTATGTGTGTACATATGTGACATATTGCAGTTAAAAATAGGGGAAAATGGTAATTTTTACAAAATTTCTTCCATTTTTCTATTTTTTAATTAATTTCCGCAAATCGTATCAGTCTACTTTTACCACTAAAATAAAGTACAACATGTGACAAAAAAACAATGTCAGAATTACTTGGATATTCAAAACTTTCACAGAGTTATTCTCTGATAAAGTCAGACATACCAGATTTGACAAATCTGGCTTGGTCATTAAGGTACAAACATGCCCGGTCATTAAGGGGTTAACAACATGCCACATACATGTACATGGCAGTCGTTAAGGGGAAGTATGGAGCGAGATCACGGGCTGGGGTCGCTCCATACTTAGCGGGTAATGGCTGTGTAATATAGCCAACACCGCACTGCAACGGACAGAATCAAATATCACTTTGATTATGCCAATTTAACCACTTAGAGGCCACAGTCAATCACGACCACAGCATCTAACACATTAGAATGAGAGGGGCGACCCCCTCCGACGTGCCATTGTCCCCACACGATGCTATCGCGGGATGCCGATGGTTATAATGGCAGCCTGGGGGCCTAATGAAGGGTCTGCCATCTTTGTTCTCCGGCAGGGCTTTATAGGTGGCTGTAAGAATCACAATATACTGCAATCTTTACTATTGCAGTAGATCGTGTGAGCGATCCAATGATCGCTGGTTCAAGTCCACTAGGGGGACTACTAAACAGAATTTAAAAAAAGTTAAATTCCCTCTTCCCATTTTTTCCCTAAAGTAATGTTAAACAAAATATAAATTAGCATAACTGATATCGCCACATTTGCAAAAGTCCGAACTATTACAATCTGATGTTATCTAACCCACTGAACACAGTAAAAAAAAAAAAAAAATGTTTAAAGCACCCAAATTGCTGTTTTTTGGTCACGTTAGCTCCCCAAAAAATAGAATAAAAACTGACCAAAAAGTCGCATGTACTCCAAAATGGTAACAATAAAAGCTCGCCTCGCAAAAAATAAGCCCTCACATCGCTCAATCTACAGAAACATAAAAAAGTTATGGCTCTCAGATTTTGGCGACGCAAAACTAATTTTTTTAACAAATAGTTTTACAAAGTGGTAAAACATGAAAAAATGATAAATTCGGTATCGCCGTTATCATATTCATCCGTAGAATAAAGTGAACATGTAGTTATTACCGGACGATAGACGCTGTAAAAACGAAAGCAAGGAAGGGGAGTGATAAACGAAAATGAAAAAAAAACGTGTCATTAAGGAGTCAAATCAAGAGAGGGAGTGAGGGAAAGACGCCAAGCTGCAGGGGCCAAAGAGGATGACGAAGGGCATTACTATCTTATAGGGAGCTCTATAGCCCCCTACCATGTGATCACTGGCCAATCTCTGTAGATCATGATGAAGTGATGCCACCCCCCATTTATTTATTCTTAAAGTGACCCCGCCAGTCAAAGCTCCCAACCGTATGCCCCTGGGGAGCTGAAAAGCTCTATACAGTGATCTGCATGTACTATAATTATTAACACCTTGATGTTGCAACTAATTTTGTCCTTTCAGCTGCAATTATTTTTTTTCGCTTTTGTCTCCCTTCATTGTGACCATGAGCATTTAAAGAAGCACTCCACTTTATTTATTTATTTATTTTTTGCACCCTCCATTTGTGCATTGGTGTGTCAGTGGGGAGCTGGGTGTAGAAATACTTACCGATCCCTGGATCCTGTCGTTTTTCGAGTCCAGGGCCGCGCACGTGATCTTCATTCTGACCTGGTCTGGAATCACTGCTGTTCAGAAAACCTGAAGTCAATGCATTCCTATGGAGCCTCGTTCTGGCCTCGTCCTGGTCTTGTTCTGGCTTCCATAGGAATGCATTGAGAGCCTGAGTTCCGGTTTATTCAAAAGCACCGTGACTCCAGACAAGTCAGAGGGAAGATCAGGTGAGCGGCGTTGGACCCGAAAAATACAAAATGCGGGGATCGGTAAGTATTTTGCACACAGCACCCCACTGAAACACCAATGTACAAATGGAGGGTGCAATAAAAAAAAATAAGTGGAGTGCTCCAATAATCTATCTTTATTTTTATTGCTTTTTTAAGTTTTTTTATGCCCTTCATCATTCACCATAAATAAGGTGTTATTGTTCGAGTCTGTAAACTGTTATTGGGGTCAGTAGCTGTCACTATTATTGGGGTCAGTAGCTGTCACTATTATTGGGGTCAGTAGCTGTCACTATTATCGGGGTCAGTAGCTGTCACTATTATTGGGGTCAGTAGATGTCACTATTATTGGGGTCAGTAGATGTCACTATTATTGGGGTCAGTAGCTGTCACTATTATTGGGGTCAGTAGCTGTCACTATTATTGGGGTCAGTAGCTGTCACTATTATTGGGGTCAGTAGCTGTCACTATTATTGGGGTCAGTAGCTGTCACTATTATTGGGGTCAGTAACTGTCACTATAGTGGAGGCAGTAGCTGTCACTATTATTGAGGTCAGTAGCTGTCACTATTATTGGGGTCAGTAGCTGACACTATTATTGGGGGTAGTAGCTGTCACTATTATTGGGGTCAGTAGCTGTCACTGTTATTGGGGTCAGTAGCTGTCACTATTATTGGGGTAGTAGCTGTCACTAATATTGGGGTCAGTAACTGTCACTATTATTGAGGTCAGTAGCTGTCACTATTATTGGGGTCAGTAGCTGTCACTATTATTGGGGTCAGTAGCTGTCACTATTATTGGTGTCAGTAGCTGTCACTATTATTGGGGTCAGTAGCTGTCACTATTATTGGGGTCAGTAGCTGTCACTATTTTTGGGGTCAGTAGCTGTCACTATTATTGGGGTCAGTAGCTGTCAATATTATTGGGGTCAGTAGCTGTCACTATTATTGGGGGGTAGTAGCTGTCACTATTTTTGGAGTCAGTAGTTGTCACAATTATTGGGGTCAGTAGCTGTCACTATTATTGGGGTCAGTAGCTGTCACTATTATTGGGGGGTAGTAGCTGTCACTATTTTTGGAGTCAGTAGTTGTCACTATTATTGGGGTCAGTAGCTGTCACTGTTATTGGGGTCAGTAGCTATCACTATTCTTGGGGTCAGTAGCTGTCACTATTATTGGGGTCAGTAGCTGTCACTATTATTAGGCTCAGTAGCTGTCACTATTATTGGGGTCAGTAGGTGTCACTATTATTGGGGTCAGTAGCTGTCACTATTATTAGGCTCAGTAGCTGTCACTATTATTGGGGTCAGTAGGTGTCACTATTATTGGGGTCAGTAGCTGTCACTATTATTGGGGTCAGTAGCTGTCACTATTATTGGGGTTGTAGCTGTCACTATTATTGGGGTCAGTAGCTGTCACTATTATTGGGGTAGTAGCTGTCACTGTTATTGGGGTCAGTAGTTGTCACTATAATGGTGGCAGTAGCTGTCACTATTATTGGGGTCAGTAGTTGTCACTATAATGGTGGCAGTAGCTGTTGCCTCTAGAGGCTCTGGCTGTCACTGCATGGTGGGCTGTGGTTGTCACTTATCAGACCCTCCAATCTACCTACCAACTCTCATCCATTGAATTGGTTGCTATGGTTACTTCTGGGAAGATGTGGAGTCGAAAATTTAGCAGGTAACATTGTCCATAGCAACCAATCAGATCACTTCTTTCAATTTCAAACTTGTCTTAGAAAAATAAAACCAGGAATCTGATTGGTTGCTACGGACAACTCCTGCATGTCTTTTCTATACTAATATTTCTCTATAAAGCAGGGGCCCTGTTGGTTAAGGGGGAGGGTGCACTGTCACATTAACTCCTTCCCGCAAAATTATGTGTCTGGTACGTCGGTATTGCAAGTAACTTACTGCAGTCCTATGTACCAAGCATGTCAGGACTTTAAGCTGTCGCTGTGTAAAGCGACACAGTGACAGAACCGGCAACTCAGCTCTAAAGCAGAGTTGCCGGGCAGGAGATGCTGGCATGGGATCAATCAGATTGGTCCGGTGCCAGCGAGCGCTGTGATTGGCCAGTCTGTACTGACCCACTGTGTCATCATCACGAGTTAGCTCCACTCATTCCCCACCACATAAATATTCTTATTGCCACTATGTCAGCCCCTGACATTTGGGAATTTGTCTATCACTCTATTTTTTCCCAATACGCATGTCCATCGAGCTTAATAGCTCCACGGCAAATTACTCTATCACTTGTTTTTGCCCTCATACGCATGCGCGCTTTGCTATGCCCTCATTGGTCACATAGGGTGGCTGCTTATTGGTGGTGTGGCATGCCCGTCACAGAACGGGGGGCTCGTTCTCTGCTCACTCTGTGATTGGCCCTACGCCAATCAATAGAACATGTGGAGCAACTCCATTACATATTTAAACAGGGCCATCTCGCCGCGCGCTGTCATTAGCCCCGATACCCCTGAAGACCCTACTTCGTAGCGAAACATGTCGGGGGGGCTTCTAATCTAAATTTTAAACACGTGTCCTGCTGACTCTTAGAATTGAACGTTTGGTCTGGTGCTGCGTGCTGCAGCCGTCAGCTCCAGGCTTTCTATACCTTGCACTAAGCTGATTGCAGTCAGCAACGGACTCTAATTTTTAAATTATATGTAGTCTGTCCTTTCTTTGCATAAATTTAATAAATACTTTGTTATTTTCTAATTGTTAGTTGGAAAACAGGGCTTCTGTTGCCGGCAGGCAATATATTTATTCCATACCAGCTGATGACCTGGGGTGATGAAGAAAGGTGCAAAGTGTAAGGTCCTTATACCTGCAATGTGGAGATATAGATAAAGCTGCATAAACCAGTCCCAGCCACTGGGGGCAGCAATGTTTAAAGGACATCAGCATGGAGTGGAAAGGTATAGATGGGATTGTACGTGATTCACTGGCTCTGGTTGTACGATACAGTTATGGGGGACGTCCAGTTTATATAACACAATCATAAAAATAACCATTTAAGGCATTGTGATTTATTAGAGGGGAGTCCCTCATTCAGGCTGTAAGCAGGGTAAACCAAACATAACATGCGAGGGAAGCTTTCTTATTGACTAATATAGAAATAAAGACCAGGACACCAAATTTAGTCTTTTGCTGGAGGGTGATCGGCCACAGCTTTTATTTTAACCTCTTAAACCAGAACCGCTTAGCGGTGAAACCCTTATATATTTTTCCACAGCTATCAGGCGTTATGCCAACTGCCAGACTGCCGACGGGCAAATCCACCCTCTTAGCCCCTACTCATACCAGCAAAGTCTCAAAGACCGCCATGAAGGAGCCCTTGTATGCCTACACAGGGTTCCGACCCCCACCCAGCAGAAAGAGTGCCTGTTCAACTCCGCATCCCGTGCACCCTGCCATACCATATGGGGGACAATCTCTGACCAGACGAGTATCATTTCGGAGAAAAAGGAGGAGAAGCGCTCCATATCAGAGCGCATTATCGTCATCAATTCGACCATTCTTAGGAGACAGAGATCATTGCCCCCCGCGTGAATGACCAGTATCACTGGGCCATTAACACCTGAGGTTTACCACTTCTGGAAGGACTTGACACCATTTTAAACCACGTATTCCTCTCCAAGAAATATTGATGTCTCGAAAGCCCAACGCACGGCCACCAGGCCTACAATCAGCCCGCTGGGCGGCCCAGAATATATAAGAATGCTCTAGCATCCAAACTGTGGGCCTAACATGATCAAAAAGAAAAACACATTATGACAGTGTTCTACAATAACAAATCCGGACGTATGTATCTGGCAAAGCAAGAGGAAACACCCGCGATGATAAGGCAGTGGTGGAGAACTGTTCTAAACTGATAAATAGTGAGGGGAGTGCGATCCATATGTACTAGGAACTGGGAGTAATGGAAACGAATGAGTAAATACTCAGAAAGTAAACGCATGGCGCAGACCGCGCCCTGGATGGCACGCAGGTGAATCCAAACACCGTGGCCAAATACGTCAGTCTTAGATCTTCGTACCCGTAAGATCCCGTACCCGTAATCGAGCAGCCTCAGCGGTTATGATAACATCCGTGTGCTGTAAGCCACCCTGCTTTTTTTTTGAAGGAGGTAATAATTCACTGATTCTAAAGGCTTAAAGAAGGCAAGGCTGAAACTGAGGGCCAGTAAAGTCTCGTATGGAGATGAGCACATTTTTGGACTTGCCATTACAAAACGGCAAAGCAAGGGATAGGAAATTGGCCGTCGTGATTCCTGACGAATATGACACTTTTTCCAGTCTGGGTAATTAAAAAGCATTTGGTGACATCTCCCCCCCCCCCCCCCCAACCCAGTGACTTAAATAAAAAGCAATACCAGATAAACGTTTCTGTGCGGCTGTGCCAGATATGTTTAAAGCCCTGAAGGATAGAACATATTCAATTGTTACCTCTAAACATAACTTATCCGAAGAAGAAATATTGCGACCTTTCACGACCTGTAATCACTCCAACCACGCCTTAGCGTTTCTCTGCCACGTAGCAGGCGCTACTGATGAACTGACGAGAGACATCAGTTGAGGTCCACCAACTCCCATAAATGATTTGGGCATGAGATGCGGACCCTCTCCGTATTGGGCAGCAAAGCCTGGAATTCGTGCCAGCGAAAACGTGAGAGAGAAAAAGCAACAACATTATTAAGACCAGGAACATGTTTTGATCTAAAATAAATGTTATGTTGTAGACAGCGCAAAACTAAGTCACGTAATAAAGATATAACACATATTGAAGAACAAGACAGACTGTTAATACCGGCAACCACACTGGCGTTGTCGGACTAGAAACAAATATGTCGATTTTTGAACAGTGGTCCCCAGATTTCGACTGCCACAATGATTGGAAAAAGTTCCAGCAAAGTAAGATTCCGGCAAAGGCCAGCGGCATGCCACGCTGCAGGCCAGGATGATACACCAAGCAGGGCAAACAACTGCTCCAAAACCGCAGGAGCCCGATGTATCTGTGTATAATGATAATTCTGCATTGTTGCCTTCTCCTGACCTGAAACATGTATGTTTGGAAAGATATACTTGGAAAGTATATAGTATATATACTTGGATATAAAGATATAGTTGGAAAGAAAACTACCCCATATGGTAAGGTCCGCTTTTAAGGGTTTGGTGAGACGAATCCGATGCCCAGCTAATTTAACTCCTCGAGTAGCCAATGATAAGCGGACAAAATCCTTCCCATTGGAATGACACGGCAAGCAAAGACCAAAAGACCCAGTAGTGACTTTTACTACTCCACAAAATCCTTCAATCAAGCTAAAAAGTTTCTTAATCTTTCTTCAGGTAACCTGAAAACCATTTCTATGGTGTCAATTTCAATGCCGAGGAAGGACAACCTTGTTATTGGACCTTCGGTTTCTTCTGCAGAAAGAGGGACGCCAAAACGAGATATGAAGAATTGAAATGTTTTTAGCATGTGATGGCCGGTATCCTCATCTGCTGGGGCGACAAATAAGAAATCGTCTGAATAATGAACTGCTGACCGTGAACCAGTCTCATATCTTACCACCCATTACAGAAATGAGCTAAACATCTCGAAATAGTGACATGATATTGTCAAAAATATTTTAATTATCTTTATATGTGTGAACATATATTGCTTTTGTGAAGGTGATTAGAATATGTTTAAAAAGATAACATTTTACATGGACTCCATCTTGTATGGTAGGCATCCATTTTGGATCATTGGAATCTATCTTTTGGCCTGAAGGAGCCATCTTGAGGTTAATAAGTAAAAAGTAAATATCAGCAGATGTCCTGAAGCAATTCTATGTTGTGTTCTTGAATTGAATGTTTTATTACTCTTTTAAGGAGCAGATCAAATAGCCTTGGCCGAATGGACAATGACTGTTTACCATCTCTCAGCCTTGGAAGAAGCCCTCTGTTTAATTAATTTAAACTTATCTGCAGTCTCCATTCTCTAGTGAGATAGGAAGTAGAGACAAATTAACTTGTGTATCTGAAATGTGTGTCCTTCCCATGGGACAAGGTTCAGGCCACCTGGGGCTTGGAGGGTGAAGTATTATTATAATGCATTGAAATAATTCTTATTGGCTGAATCAGAGTCATTATCATATTGTAGATGATTGGCTGAAACCAAAGCCTACACCTTTCCTGTCATTATACCATATGTGGAGTTTTGGGATATTACCATATATAGAATGTTTATGTTTGCAAGTATGAGGTCACCACCTACTCTCATTTTCCTATAAATAAAGATGGATCCGCCCCCTAGGGCAGAGATCGTTTGAACACTGAAGCTGCGTGTCCTGGTCTCTCCGGCCGGCCTCTCTCAGATCCACCATTGAGAGAGCATTCATTAATTAATTTGGAGCTCATAGACAAATGCAGATAATGTCCAACGTTAATGGACATACTAAATTCTGCAGCGACAATATGGAACAGACCATGGGCAACAAAGTATCAAAATAATAGTGATCCTCATAGAAACAGCCTAATAGGTGATATCAATCTGGGTGTACTGGCAGCAAGCTACAAGCTGATTCTATATCTGATTTCAGCGCTCCCTGACCAGCGCAACTGCACGATCAAAGGAAACGTAAGAGACCGAGGAATCCTCCAACGAAATCCCATAGTTTACCGAAAGACCTTTAGGAAATGAAAGATGGTGTATAAGGCGGAACTTACCGACTTCCTTCTTTGGAACCACTCCCAACAGAGAAACCCGAAGGTTAGGGAAGAAAGGACCCTCGATTCTATCTAAAGATACTTATTTTGCCAACTTCTCCCTTAAGACCTCCGGCTGCTCCCTAACCGATTTCAAGTTGTCCACAAATAAAGAATGGCTGCTTAGGTTAAATGGGATAAAGAAACCAAAACGTAACTGTGCTGCCGCTGCTCTGTCAGGATACTTATCTAGCCAAGGCCCCATCGTGGTTTCGCTCACTGGGGTCCTTTCCGTCACATTGAGCATTTTGCTTTGAAGGTGTCTCATGTGTTGGGCGGGAACCACGAGATGCTGTGTGTGGACCTCCACATGCGGAGCACCAATGCTTATATTTGCATAATCCTGCAAATTTACAATGGCCTTCATTGAATAACCAGCATGCACCAGGCCTGCGGACGGCCACTGACCCTTGAGGAAAAGGAGCTGATGAGCCACCATGTGGAACCGCCATGTGACTTATAAGCACTATAAATGCTATCCATGTAAATGAAAAGTTCCGAACAGCGTTCAGGGTGGTGCTGACCCATGACACAACCCATAACGGAAAAGGCCGGTATGCAATTATTCATGGTTTTGGCTACTCTGGGTTTTCGATCCTATGGTAAAATTTGGTCGATACATTCCGTGTTTATTTGTAAAAAACACCAAAATTTGGAGAAAATGTGTAAAAATTTAAATGTATCTGCTTATAAGACAGATAGCAACACCACACAAAATAGTTACTAGTTAACTTCCCCCATATGTCTACATTAGATTGGCATCGTATTTTGAACATCCTTTTCTTTTTCTAGGACGTTACAAGGCTTAGAACTTTAGCAGCAATTCCTCACAATTTCAAGAAAATGTCAAAAGGCTATTTTTTAGGGACCAGTTCAGTTCTAAAGTGACTTTGAGGGGCCCATATATCAGAAAACCCCATAAAACTCCCCATTATCAAAACCTAAACCCTCAAAGTATTAAAAATAGATTATAGGAAGGTTTCTAAACCCTGTAGGTGCTTCACAGGAATTACAGCAAAGTGGAGGTGAAATTTACAAATGTAATTTTTTTTGCAGAAAATCAGTTTTAATCCATTTTTTTCTGTAACACAGAAATTTTTACCAGAGAAACGCAACTGAATATTTATTGCCCAGATTCTGAAGTTGTTGGACTGAAGCACAGGCCTCAGAAGCAAAGGAGGACTTAGTCGATTTTGGGGCCTTCTTTTTCTTAGAATATATTTTAGGCACCATGTCAGGTTTGAAGAGGTCTTGTGGTGCCAAAACAGTAGAAACCCCCCAAAAGTGACCCCATTTTGGAAACTACCGAAGGGAAAGAGCGCCATTTGAGTTTTGGAGTTCAAATTTAGCTTGAATGGTTTGCAGAGGCCATGTCGCATTTGCAAAGCCCCTGAGGGGAGAAAACAGTGGAAACCCCCAAAAGTGACTTCATTTAGGAAACTACACCCCTCAAGGAACTTAACTAAGGGTATAGTTAGCATTTTGACCCCACAGGATTTTTGTAGACATTTTTGGAAGTAGGCTGTGAAAATTAAAATCTACATTTTTTTACGATTAAATTTAGCTAAGCCTAAAAAATTTTCATTTCCACAAGGATTAAAGGAGAAAAGGCACCCCAACATTTATAAAGAAAATCCTCTTGAGCACAGCAATACCCCATATGTGGTTATAAACTACTATTTGGACACACGGCAGGGATTAGAAGGGAAGGAGCTCTATTTAGCATTCAGATTTTGCTAGATTGGTTTGCGGCACCCTGTCACATTTGGAAAGCCCCCGAGGGCCCAAAACAGTGGAAACACCTTTATGCACAGACCCGTTTTTTCAGGGGGGAGGTTTTGCACTGATAAGTGGTGACCCTTCTTATGCCACTTTTGCTACACACTCTGCACCTCTTTTGGTATCTCCCCTTCTTTGCAGTTTGGGGAACGATGCCGGTAAAGTGTTGCCCTGGTACAATACGGGCGCCCTCACTTTCAGCAGATGTGTTTGGGCCCTCCCCAACCTGATTTTCAAACACAAGCACCTTGATAATCTCCTCCTGAAAATTAAGGAATGACTCTGTCCGGCCTGCACATTTGCATAGCACGTAAGTGTGATACAATGCCATCTGTACTAATGGCACGGCCACCTTTTTGTACCACACCCTTGTCTTCCGCATTGCACTATACGGCTTCAGCACTTGATCTGAGAGATCAACCCCTCCCAAGTATTTATTATATATAGCCCACGATGCAATCTGGCTTGTGGGTCACCGGGGTGGCACCTCGTACAGGGACAGGGGTTCTGCCGTTTCCATGTATTGTGGTCAAGAGAAGGACATCCCGCTTGTCCTTATACTTGACGAACAACACTTTCTCGCTGCATAATGCACCCCTTTTGACACGTTGCCCAATCAGAGTTTTAGAGAGGCCTCTCTGGTTATTGCGCACCGTGCCGCAGGCTGCAGTATTTCTGGTGGAGAGGTATTTAAATAGTGGGATGCTGATGTAGAAGTTATTCACGTAATGTTGGAGCTCCAAGAGGGGGGGGGGATTCTGGGGTTCAATCCTGAAGTCCTTCCCTTCATAAACCCAAAACCTGAGCTGCTCTAGCTCAGTTTGTACATTTTTATCCCATACCTTGCCCTCTTACTGGGTAGGTATTGGCGGAATTTTAGCCTACCCATAAAATGTACTAGGGACCAATATTTTTCAGGTAATCCAGGATCTGTCAGCATGCATCTGATCATTTCCATCAGAGTTCTGTTCTTCCTTTCTGCTGCCCCCATTTGTCCCTTTAAATCTGCCGTTCCAATTATCTGCACGTGGATCAGAGATTGTGGTTTTGACCTTTTGTTTAGTCCCTTTGCACGTGGATCAGAGATTGTGGTTTTGACCTTTTGTTTAGTCCCTTTTGGAAATGGTTTCTGCTGTTCTGCTTTCCATATTGTACAGTCCTTCTTTAGGTGTCCCTGTTTGTTGCACCTGAAACATTCTCTTCTTTCCTTCTTTTGATATTTTGTCTCTGTAGCTTTAACCCCTTCCCGCCGCAGCCACTTTTGGACTAAATGACTATTCCCGTACTCTGCAGGTGTATGTATATTGCTGTTCATATGTCATTATCTTGATTGTATTCACATTTATTTTTTGGTATATGCCTATCTGTGCAAAAGTTTTATACTTATTGCCTGCTTGAAAACTACTTAGACACTTTAGCATTTTTGGGGGATCATTTTTCCGGATTACTATTTGGTTGTCCTGCTGCGCTAGTGTTCTGATTCCATCTTTGATTTTGCGAGGGTTACGCTATTTTAATATGTTCTATGTTGTCTGCTTGCATTTGTCTATTTGCGTTTAATAAAGGATTTTTTGTATTTCTTCAATTATTTGGTCGTGACTGTTCTTTTCTTTTTTGGTCTAAGTTATTAGTCACTAGGACCACTGATATATTTGGGTTTATTGCTCAGTTGGCTAAACATTTCCCATATGTCTACTTTATGTTTGCATCATTTTTTAAACATCCCTTTATTTTTCTGGGACATTACAAGGCTTATAAATTTAGCAGCAATTTCTCACATTTTCAAGAATATGTCAAAAGCCTATTTTTTTAGGGAACAGAACGGATCTGAAGTGGCTTTGAGGGCCTTATATATTATGAACCCCTACAAATCACCCCATTTTAAAAACTGCACCCCTTAAAGTATTCAAAACAGTATTTAGAAAGTTTCTTAACCCTTTATGCGTTTCACAGGAATTAAAGCAATGTGGAAGGGAAATTTGCAAATTCCATTTTCTTTGGGCAGAAATGCCATTTTAATCGATTTTTCCTGTAAGACTGAAGGTTTTTACCAGAGAAACACAACGGAATATTTATTGCCCTGATTCTGCAGTTTTTAGAAACATCCCACATGTGGCCCTAGTGGGGTACTGGACTGAAACACCGGCCTCAGCAGAAAAGGAGCACCCAGTGGATTTTAGGGCCTTCCTTTTCTTAAATTATATTTCAGGCACCATGTCAGGTTAGAAGAGGTCTTGTGGTGCCAAAACAAAGGAAACACCCCAAAAAAGACCCCATTTTGGAAACTACACCCATTGAGGAATTCATCTAGAAGGTAGTGAGCATTTTGACCCCACAAGTGTTTTGCAAAAATTAGTACACAATAGATGTTGCAGATTGAATATTGCCCTTTTCCACAGAAATGCCACTTCAGTGCCCAATGTGTTGTGCCCAGCTTGTACCATCGTAGACGAACACCCCATAAATATTTAAGCAGGTTCTCCAGAATACAGTAATATCCCATATGTGGTCATAAATTGCCGTTTGGGCACGCTGCCAGGTTCAGTTGGACCACCATTTGGCTTTTGAAGCGCAGATTTTGCTTGGTTTTACTGTTATTTCAATTTATAATGTGGGGACATATGTAAGCTGGGCGGAGTACATCAGGGTATATGTAAGCTGTGCGGAGTACATCAGAGTATATGTAAGCTGTGCGGAGTACATCAGGATATATGTAAGCTGGGCGGAGTACATCAGGGTATATGTAAGCTGTGAGGAGTACATCAGAGTATATGTAAGCTGTGCGGAGTACATCAGGATATATGTAAGCTGGGCGGAGTATATCAGAGTATATGTAAGCTGGGTGGAGTACATCAGGGTATATGTAAGCTGGGTGGAGTACATCAGGGTATATGTAAGCTGTGAGGAGTACATCAGAGTATATGTAAGCTGGGCGGAGAACATCAGGGTATATGCAAGCTGGGCGGAGTATATCAGAGTATATGTAAGCTGGGTGGAGTACATCAGGGTATATGTAAGCTGGGTGGAGTACATCAGGGTATATGTAATCTGTGCGGAGTACATCAGGGTATATGTAAACTGGGTGGAGTACATCAGGGTATATGTAATATGTGCGGAGTACATCAGGGTATATGTAAACTGTGCGGAGTACATCAGGGTATATGTAAGCTGGGTGGAGTACATCAGGATATATGTAAGCTGGGTGGAGTACATCAGGGTATATGTAATATGTGCGGAGTACATCAGGGTATATGTAAGCTGTGTGGAGTACATCAGGGTATATGTAAGCTGGGTGGAGTACATCAGGGTATATGTAAGGCAATTTTTTGTTGGTGTAACATGTACACTCAGGTTGGAATATTTTGATTATCTGATACCATCTTCCAATAAATTCTTAATCTTTCTACAGGTGTTATGGATACCTATGGTCCATTCGTCCAGTTCTATAGTGGAGGTTGTCTATGATGTTCAACTTTGGAAATTGTGGGCTTGTTCCCCCTTTCTCCTGTTGGTTATTACCACATGCGGGCCCTCTGTATGCATGGGAGTGTTACCTTATGTATACGCATTTATATACTTGTTTTTCTTTTCTATATATGGATTTGGCGTCTCGGTATGTCTTCAGCTTTCTCAAGGGGTAGGTATTGGTACTTTTATGCGTACCGGCTCTATTTTTATTCTTATATATGCCTATTGGTATATTCATTTATATATTGGTATGTCTGTATTTCTGCACGATATCATATCTATTTCATGTATATACTATATTTCTTTGTGTACCGACCTTATTTATATTTTTAGTATTACATGTAACTATGGGTGCACTAATTCATATATTTACATGCTCATGTTTATGCCCTATAGCATATTATATATATATTGAATATGCACAAATTCACTTGTTTTATGTTTTATGAAACAAATTCATTATGACATCATATTTACACATATGCACTTTATTCCACAAAATATTTATTATTGGATATGTAATGATGTAGTATATTTTTTTTACACATATGGATTTTAGGTCAATCCATGTTTATTGTTGGATATATTATTATGTATTAGACCATCTACATTGATGGATTTCAGGTTACTACATATTTATTATTTCATATATTGTTTTTATATCTGTACACAGATAAGTATATTTTTTCTCCTTTTATATAACACATTTTACAACGATCTGTATTTTGACACTTTCATATAGGTCCCTATTTTTGTCGATTTATACAGCACATTATACAATGATCCACATCAAAAATGTGTGTAAGACTTGTGTATGAGTAACAGCGGTTTTATGTTTTTCAGGTGCCGTCCTCATCTCTTCTCACATATTTTATTTCTTTTGTATTTTTCTCTTTTTATCACTGTCACGAGCACGCGTGTTCACTCACCTGTATTCACTCTCTGTCTATTAGCCTCACTTTATTTATTTATTCTTTTATTTTCAATACTTATGCATACACGAATATATATCTTTACCATTATGGTTTTTTATTGTAAATGAAAGTGAATTTTTAAAGTGTATGGTACTCTTTATATTGATATATATATATGCCTGTAAAGTATAGATTCTTATATTTGTGTTGGTGTATGCACATATATGTATTTATGTATATTCATATGTGATGTTTATGTGCGTGCTATAGGCATCTAGAAAGTATGTATGAACTGCCTTGGGATATACCCTGGTATTCGGGATTATTTTAAACTTTGCCAGCTGTGTTTCATCGCTGAGACATGGTCTCTACTCCTTCGGGGTGAACTGTCTCAGCGATGTATACGGCATCCCTAGCTTGCATACGTCTATTGTCCCTTGTTTGGGCTTCTGGCATATTTGCCAGGCTCTAAGATGGCCACTGACCTCTCCCTACATAACAAGTATGGCCACGCCAGTCCCTTCCTTTAGTTCTTTTGTGGCGCGCACGCGCAGTGCGTACTCTGATGCGGCTGATGTCTATGGGCATGACTTCCAGCGCTCGGATGAACGCCGGTGCGCATGCGCAACGGAGGCATAATGGCGTCCGCAAACACAAGTGCAGCTCCTTTCATCTGTCCACATCTCTGATCTCTGCAGCATGGTAGGTGTAACCTTGCCTGTGATTATAATGCCCATATGCTGTGCACACTTTGTGTCTATTGGACATTGACATAATCCCCTCCCTTTGTATCTCATACTTAAAGTGACCATTATCCCATCAGTCAATACCCCTTGAGAAAGCTGACGGCGAAACGCGCGTCGGTGGCGGTCAGTGTGGAGTTATCTTGTGTGAGATCCATCATGCAATCCACGGGTTTGTGCAGTCTTCTTAACTGATGAAGTAGGGCAATTTTTGGGTGCAATTGTGCAGTCGTAGCCGTGTATTTTCACACGTATGCACAATGTTGTGCTCTTTGGTTAGGTGTATAGTATATCTATAGCCTCTTCAGCAGTTTAACAAATTGACTCATTACACATCCTCTTTGGATGTAGACCTCTGCACTTTACCACATCACAGGATGTTTATATTGTGTTAGCTTAGAACTTGGATTATTTACGCAGTTCCTCCACACTCTCCTTTTTAAATTGTGTGCAATACTGTTTTTATCTCTTCAAGGCCAATGTGTTATTTGCATTTCAATAAAGTTTGTTTTATACTGTCATGGTACATAATTTGTGCTATGTGTCGCTCATTTTTTGGATTTACTAGTAGTCTTCACAGTCTGGTATAGGTATTGACATATGTAAGCTGGGCGGAGTACATCAGGGTATATGTAAGCTGGGCGGAGTACATCAGGGTATATGTAAGCTGTGAGGAGACATCAGGGTATATGTAAGCTGTGCGGAGTACATCAGGGTATATGTAAGCTGTGCGGAGTACATCAGGGTATATGTAAGCTGGGCGGAGTACATCAGGGTATATGTAAGCTGGGCGGAGTACATCAGGGTATATGTAAGCTGTGAGGAGTACATCAGGGTATATGTAAGCTGGGCGGAGTACATCAGGGTATATGTAAGCTGTGAGGAGTACATCAGGGTATATGTAAGCTTGGTGGAGTACATCAGGGTATATGTAAGCTGGGTGGAGTACATCAGGGTATATGTAAGCTGGGTGGAGTACATCAGGGTATATGTAAGCTGGGCGGAGTACATCAGGGTATATGTAAGCTGCGCGGAGTACATCAGGGTATATGTAATATGTGCGGAGAACATCAGGGTATATGTATTCTGGGCGGAGTACATCAGGGTATATGTAAGCAAGGTGGAGTACATCACGGTATATGTAAGCTGGGTGGAGTACATCAGGGTATATGTAAGCTGGGTGGAGTACATCAGGGTATATGTAAGCTGGGTGGAGTACATCAGGGTATATGTAAGCTGGGTGGAGCACATCAGGGTATATGTAAACTGGGGGGAGTACATCAGGGTATATGTAAGCTGGGTGGAGTACATCAGGGTATATGTAAGCTGTGCGAAGTACATCAGGGTATATGTAAGCTGGGTGGAGTACATCAGGGTATATGTAAGCTGGGTGGAGTACATCAGGGTATATGTAAGCTGGGTGGAGTACATCAGGGTATATGTAAGCTGGGCGGAGTACATCAGGGTATATGTAAGCTGGGCGGAGTACATCAGGGTATATGTAAGCTGGGTGGAGTACATCAGGGTATATGTAATCTGTGCGGAGTACATCAGGGTATATGTATTCTGGGCGGAGTACATCAGGGTATATGTAAGCTGGGTGGAGTACATCAGGGTATATGTATTCTGGGTGGAGTACATCAGGGTATATGTAATCTGTGCGGAGTACATCAGGGTATATGTATTCTGGGTGGAGTACATCAGGGTATATGTAAACTGGGTGGAGTACATCAGGGTATATGTATTCTGGGCGGAGTACATCAGGGTATATGTAAGCTGTGCGGAGTACATCAGGGTATATGTAAGCTGTGCGGAGTACATCAGGGTATATGTAAGCTGGGTGGAGTACATCAGGGTATATGTAAGCTGGGCGGAGTACATCAGGGTATAATAGGATGATGTAATAATGGGGTGAATATCCATGGATTGGTGGGGTCACTTCATGCACAGGCCGGGATTATTGGGGATTATACAGAATATCTGCGCTCCAGTATCGCCTTATATGTGACTTCTTCATTAGTCCTATAAGCCGCACAAGGCCCTAAAGTTTCCTCATCTCCGCTGCATCTACGGGGTCACCTGTGGGGTCCAGTAAATGATGATGTGGGGTATTTAGTGAAAAACGACTGGACCTAAAATATGAGTCTGGGCCGTCATTCAGCGTGATTGCGTTCTTAGAGACATAACGTGCTATTTTCCGGTGACGGCGCTGTGCGAGGGATCGGTTGTTGGGGAACGAGCTGTCATTTTTATTGGTTCCATTTTGGGGTAAATACGCTTTTTTATCGCTATTTATTATATTATTTGGGAGATGAGGAAACCAAAAAACAGCAATTCTAGCGCGGTTTTGTTTCTTCTTTTTTACAGCGTTCACCGTGCGGTATAAACAACATGTGACCTTTATTCTGCGGGGCGATACGATTACAGCGACACCAAATTGATATCGTTTTTTCACGTTTCACTATTTTCCCACAATAAAAATTCTCTTTTCCAAAAAATCCTGTTTTGGTGTCGCCATTTTCTGACAGCCGTAACTTTTTTATTTTCCGGTTGATATCGCTGCGGGAGGACTTGTTTTATGCGTGACGAACTGTCGTTTCTATTGGTGCAATTCTGCGTTACTCGCGACTTATTCATCACTTTTTATTACATTTTTTTTGAGACAAGACGACAAAAAAATAAAATGCTGTCATTGTTTTTTATTTATTTTTTTACGGTGTTCACCGTGTGGTAAATAATGCGATATTTTCATAGTTCAGGCCGTTGTGAACGCGGCGATACCTATAATGTAACGTTCTTTTCATGTTGTGCCGCCTCCAGCGCTGCATTTATATCTTTCTCTATGTTGGGTCTCATTTTATACCGTTTCCTCAGCAGAAATAAGCTGCTGTTCAGACTGGAGCTGTCGTGCAGCTTTTGCAGCGCTGTCATGTCTGATGTGGATACATTGCTCGAATCAATGGCCTCGAACCTGTGGCATCAAATTGATACCTGAGGAGGCTGTAAAATCAGGCACTTGGGGCTATAATTATCTGCAGCTACCCGTGATAATCCGGGCATAGCAGGACCTGCGACTCATCCGCGCTGACGGGGGGTTCAGAGTCAGTTTCTGACAGGCGATGACAGGTCTGATGACAGGCGATGACAGGTCTGATGACAGTCTGATGACAGTCGATGACAAGTCTGATGACAGGTCAGATGACAGGTCTGATGACAGGTCTGATGACAGGCGATGACAGGTCTGATGACAGGCGACGACAGGTCTGATGACAGATGATGACAGGTCTGATGACAGGTCAGATGACAGGTCTGATGACAGGTCTGATGACGGGTCTGATGACAGGCGATGACAGGTCTGATGACAGATGATGACAGGCGATGACAGGTCTGATGACAGGTCAGATGACAGGCGATGACAGGTCTGATGACAGATGATGACAGGCGATGACAGGTCTGATGACAGGTCTGATGACAGGGATGACAGGTCTGATGACAAGCGATGACAGGTCTGATGACAGGCGATGACAGGCGATGAGAGATCTGATGACAGGCAATGACAGGCAATGACAGGTCTGATGACAGGCGATGACGGGTCTGATGACAGGCAATGACAGGTCTGATGACAGGCGATGACGGGTCTGATGACAGGCGATGACAGTAGTTGTTTTTTTTTATATTTCAACTGAACAATAGGAGCGGAGCGTCCACCAGTGACCCTGCTGTATTTAAAAGTGGGGATACCCTACCTACCTACCAAATTCTAAATGAGAGGTGTCATTGCTACCTAACCAGGATCTTGGGCAGTGGGCAATCTAGGGGTATACAGTATAATAACTTTATGGTGGTCCCTGTCTATTTATCTGGTCCCAGTCCTGATAATTGATCTCTGGTCCCTGTAGTAATGGCCCCCACACGTCCTCTCTGGATAGTCAGACATTGTGGGAGAATAAGACTGGGACAGACAGCAACCGACATCAGTAACAACATCAAGATGGAGAATACCAGAGATAACACATCATCACCAGAGGAGCTGCACAGGGATAACAACTAATAGTTACCACAGCGCCATCTACTGTCAGTGAGAGATAGTTCCTCCAGCATTCAGCTGCAGATGTTGTAATATTCCAGCATATGTACCCTGCCATTACCGGCGGAGCCGCTTTACTAGCAGAGACTGCGTTAGGGGTGGAGAGCTTCTCTAAGGCTGCGTTCACATGTATCAGTTGCATCAGCATCAGTTTTTTTTGTCTCTCAAGTGATTATAACTGATGCAAAAACTGATGCAAAAACGTATGAGTCGCCATCAGGCTTTTTCACAATTTTTACTACAAAAGCGTCAGTTGTCGTCAGTTGTCATCAGTTTCTTACCATCAGTATTTAACATCCGTTTTTACCACAATGGTTCACCAAAAAGGTGGTCCAGGGTCTGAAAATGTGCCATAGTTTGTGATAGATTAGATACATGATAGATTAGATACTTCTTGTGTTCCATGTCAGGGCTCTCCTTCCCTGCTCCGGCCTTGGCGCTACACTGAAGTCTGACACACACATTGTAATATCACGTGTGTCATGTTCAGTGCAGCGCTAAGGGCGGCGCCAAAAGAGAGCCCATAAGGCAACTGCCGTCCACTGACCTCAGATCAGATCTACGAAGCAGCCATGGGAGCCTGAAAAGATGCCAAACACTCTCTGTATCTTCAAGGAGTAGATTGTTTTTGGCGCCTTTACAGCTACCCACAGTGCCCTCTGTATATAGTTCCACACACCCCTGTAGATAATGCCACAGTGACTTAATATAGTGCCACACCCCCCTTTATATAGTGCCCCACATGCCCCTGTATATAGTGCCACACATGCACCTGTATATAATGCCGCAATGCCCTCTATATACAGGGGGTACTGCGCCAATATATACAGGGGGTACTGTGTCATTATATACAATGCCACAGTACCCCCTGTATATGATGTGACACAGCCCCCTGTAGATGGCGCCACACAGCGCCCCATGTAGATTGTGCCACATAGCGCCCCATGTAGATTGTGCAACATAGCGTCCCCCTGTAGATAGCGCCACCCCCACTGTATATAGTGCTATCCCCCTTCCCCTGTAGATAGCACCACTGAAGCTCCCTCCAGCAGAGGAATCCCCGGCCAGAGCATCGCCAACGCTGTGGCTGGGGATTCCCTCTCGGAGGACCCCCTGACGCCACTGTCCATATATGGACAGTGATGTCAGGAGTTACTCCCTAAATGGAATCCCTGGCCAAAGCATCGCTGACGGCTACTCCTTGAGCGGAATCCCCATTGCCGACTCTGGCCGGGGATTCCACTCCAGGAGGAGCCCCTGACATCAATGTCCATATATAGACAGTAACCTCAGGGGTTTCCCCTAGGAGCGGAATCCCCGGCCAGATCATCGGCAACGGGGATTCCGCTCAATCAGTAGCCACTGACATCACTGTCCATATATGGACAATGATGTCAAGGGCTCCCCCGAGCACAGCACTTAACCCTTTCAGGACCAAGGGTCCTCGATGCCTCAATGACCAGCCCCATTTTTTCAAATCTGACATGTGTCATTTTATGTGGTAATAACTCTGGAATGCTTTTGCCTATCCAAGCGATTCAGAGATTGTTTTCTCGTGATATATTGTACTTTATGTTAGTGGAAAAATTTGGTCAATAAATTCGTAGCTTATTTGTGAAAAACGCCAAAATGTAAAGAAAATTTGCAAAAATTATCCTTTTTCTAATTTTAAATGTAATCTACATTGTAAAATAGATAGTAATATCACATAAAATTGTTGGTAATTGACATCCCCCATATGTCTAGTTTATATTTGCATTGTTTTTTGAACATTATTTTATTTTTCTAGGACGTTACACGGCTTAGAACTTTAGCAGCAATTTCTTACATTTTCAAGAAAATTTCAAAAGGATATTTTGTCAAGGACCAGTTCAGTTCTGAAGTGGCTTTGAGGGCCTTATGTACTAGATAGACCCCATAAATCACCACATTTTAAAAACTGCACCCCTCAAAGTATTCAAAACAGCATTCAGAAAGTTTATTAACCCTTTAGGCGTTTCACAGGAATTAAAGCAAAGTAGAGGTGAAATTTACAAATTTAATTTTTTTTGGCGAAATTAATGTGTAATACCTTTTTTTCTGTAACACAGAAGGTTTTACCCGAGAAATGCAACTCAATATTTATTGTCCAGATTCTGCAGTTTTTAGAAATATCCCACATGTGGCTCTAGTATGATAATGGACTGAAGCACCGGCCTCAGAAGCAAAGGAGCACCCAGTGGATTTTGGGGCCTCCTTTTTTTAGAATATATTTTATGCACCATGTCAGGTTTGAAGAGGTCTTGTGGTGCCAAAACAGTGGAATCTCCCCAAAAGTGGTTTGGGAAACTACACACCTCAAGGAATTTATCTAGGGGTATAGTTAGCATCTTGACCAGACAGGTCTTTTGCTATATTTATTGGAATATGTCTGTGAAAATTAAAATCTACTTTTTTTCTGAAAAAATATAATGTAATTTTTACAAGGAATAAAGAATAAAAAGCACCCCAAAACTTGTCAAGCTATTTCTCCCGATTACGGCAATACCCCATATGTGGTAATACACTGCTGTTTGGACCCATGGCAGAGCTCAGAAAGGGATTTGGCTTTTGGAGCGCAGATTTTGCTTGGTAATAGTTCTGTTTGGGGTTTTGCTGGTATTTCAGTTTATAATGTGGGGGTATATGTAAGCTGGGCAGAGTACATCAGGGCATAATAAGGGGGTAAATAAAAAACTCATAGATTTGTGGCCGGTGTCGCACTGATAAATGGTGCCCAATCTTATCCGCTTTTGGACACTGCACAATTTCTGTCGCTATATTCTGAGCGCCAGAACTTGTTTTTTTTTTTTCCACCGGAGCCGTGTGAGGGCTTATTTGTTACGTTACAATCTGTAGTTTTCATTGGTACCATTTTAGGGTACATGTGATTTTTTGATCACTTTTTATTTGATTTTTTTGGCAAGCAAAGTGACAAAAAAAACCATACATTTTGACAATGTTTTTGTCCTTTTTTTTACAGTAATCACTGTGCGCTATAAATGACATTTTACTTTATTCTGCATGTCGGTACGATTACGGCGATATAGTTTTTTTACGTTTTGTGGCGTTTGCGCAATAAAATCACTTTTCTATAAAATTATTTATTTTTTGTGTCACCATATTCTGAGAGCCGTAATTTATTTTATTTTTCAGTCAAAAAAAGCTGTGTAAGGGCTTGTTTTTTGCGGGACGGGTTGTAGTTTTTATTGGTATTATTTTGGGCTGCATGCAAATTTTTGATCACTTTTTATTCTATATTTTGGGAGGGGTGATTGACAAAAAAAAAGTGATGCTAGTATTGTTTTTTAATTATTTTTTGCGGTGTTCACCGTGCGGGAAAAATAATATCATTGTTTTATAGTTGGGGGCGTTACGAACGCGGTGATACCAAATATGTGTACTGTTTTAACGGTTTATTTTTTTCCTATAATAAGAGACTTATTATAGGAAAAAAAAGCATTTTTTGTAGCTTATAACTTGTTTTTACACTTGTATAAAACATTTTTATTACTTTTTTTTTTTTTACTTGAAGACCTGCAGCACTGATGGCTGCTATAATACATTACACTACATAGGTAGTGTAACGTATTATAAACTGTCAGTGTGACGCTGACAGTCACACTGACAGGAAGCCTATGAGGATCAGCTGGTCCGTAGAATGGCAGACCGGAGGCTATTGTATGGCCTCCGGTTTTGCCATGCAACTGACGGCAGCACCCGCAATCGGTCCTCGGGAAAGTTTGTTGTAGCAACAAACTTTCCAGTTTGTTGCTACAACAAATTTTCCCTGCGATCACATGATCGGGACCTGAACCAATCAGGTCCCGGTCATGTCTTCGGGACCAGAGGCAGGGGATAACAGCGCGATCCGGGTGTCAGCACTACTCTGAGACACCCGGATCGCGCTTTTAACACCCACTGTAAATTCACGTCGGCGCTGTACAGAGCCGCAGACACTGACACAGCCGGCGTCCCAGCGCTTTTCACAGCGCTATGCCGGCTGGAACAGTGATCTGTATATTCACGCCCTGGCTGCACAGGGTATGTACGAAAAGGACATGGCTATACAGATTGTTGGCATGAAAGAGTTAAAGTAGCGTTGTGCCCAGGGGAATTCTCGGCGAGCGGAGGAGCTCCCTCTGCTCCTCCACTCTGAACTAATTCTCAATCAGGGACCTGATCACAGTTGACAGCTAGACATTCCCCCAGATGCACAGAGCAGCGGGCACACCGCCCGGAATCCGGAACTGTCCCGCTGAATCCGGGACGGGGGGAGGGTAGTCGTTAGGGGTCCCACCTGGAGCGGAATCCCCAGCAATACTATGACAGAGGATTCCGCTCCTAGCTCACGACCACCTTCCCGCCGGGTGCTGCCGAAAGGTGGATGCGGCAGCACCTGGCGTTCATCCGACCACAATTAAAATAGATAGGATACGGCGCCGGACCTCCATGGGATCCAGCTCCCAGGGAGGTCTGGCACCATACGGCGCCAAAACTGATATCCCCTGTGCCAGAACAGATCCCATAGAAAGCTATGGCATCCGTTCTAGCATCAGTTTGCCTCCGGCTTTTCTTCAACACACCGGGTGGTAAACTGAAGCTGACACCGGACATATGTGAACGGCCCCTAAGACAGCTTTTAAGGTGGATAATACCTCAGAGTCATTAACCCCACGCACCCCAGGCCCCAGTGTATGGGAACTCACCAGTACCAGTTGAAGTGGATGGGGATGGTAAGGGGACCACCGGAGTCGTCATCGGTATGATCGGTGCCTGAGCATTCTGCTGCATCACCGCAGCGGTAATAGAAAGTGTGTGGAAAATCAATAGAGGCGGGTGGGGAAGCCGTCTCATCAAGGAAGTGGCTGAGCCAACCTTTCCCTTCTGTTAGGATACGAGCCCTAAAGGCTGTCATTAAATCACCATCAGCAGCAGCCATGGCACTCTGTTCTGGACAGGGCAGCGGTACCTCAAAACTCGCCTCCAGGATCCCAGTGGAAAGAGGAAGCCGCACTATAAAGCAGACAATTTAAGCCCTTTGCTTGTGGGCAAAGTCCAGTACAAAACCTCTCTCTATTGGCCCATGAGTGTGGCCAGTACCCTCAGACAGCATAGAAGGGTAAGCTTCTTTATATGTTGCACCCATATGCTAATTAGAGATAATGGAAGAGGAGAAAACTTTATTAACCCCTTCACAACCTGCCCATAAATTAAAACCACATTTAAACCTTTCTCCCCTAACAGTCAGTGTGCACTGGATGCCCTTCAGGACCCTCACCCATTAATAACCTCACCCAGGGGCGTAGCTAAGGCTCATGGTCCCTGGTGCAAGAATTCAGCTTGGACACCCCTACTCCTCCCCAACACCACCAGACCCTTGCACACGCTTATGCCCGACAGACCCCATGAATGCCCCCACACTATAATGCCCCCTATAGCTGCCCCCACCGTATAATGCCCCCACACAATATAATGCCCCTATAGCTGACCACCACAGTTTAATGCCCCATAGCTGCCCCCACAATGTAATGTCCCTATAGCTGCCCCCACAGTATAATGCCCCCATACAGTATAATGCCCCCCATAGCTGCCCCATACAGTATAATGCCCCTATAGCTGACCCCACAGTATATTGCCGCTCAAATCTCCACATACAACATAATGCCCCCATACAGTATATTGCCCCCATATTTGCCCCATAAAGTATAATGCCCCCATAGTTGCCCCATAAAGTATAATGCCCCTGTATAGTATAATGCAACCCATAGCTTCCCCATACAGTATAATGCCCCCATACAGTATTAAGCCCTCCATAGCTGCCCCATACAGTATGATACCCCCATACAGTATAACGCCCTCCATAGCTGCCACATAAAGTATAATGCCCCCATAGCTGCCCCATACAGTATAATGCCCCCCTACAGTATAATGCCCCCTATAGCTGTCTCATTCAGTATAATGCCCCCTCAGCAGCTACCATATGAGCCCCCCTCCCATACCCTCTATAATGCCCCCATAAGTATGTACCTAATAGAAAAATAATAACAATTAATTACCTATCCCCGTTCCCACGATGGGTGGAGGATCCTTCCCCTCCGGTCTGTGCTGTGAGTGACTCGGCGCAGACTGGCGCGAAAACGTCACTACATCGCGGCACAGTGAATGCTGGAGAAAGGCTCCAGCATTGAACCCCACTGAATGTGTGTCCTGCGGATGCAAATTCTGTTGGATTCGAGACCAGCGCGGACAGCGCTGTGTAAGAACAGGGGCGACCGTTGTGACCCCTATAACTACGCCACTGCCCTCACCTATAAAGAGCATCTCTCTGGTGGAACTTGCACATCCGTACATTACATAGAGGGGTCAGTATTTGATTCCCTGGTGGTCTTGGGTAAGGAAAAGGTAAATTGCCTCCTCCTTGGTAGTCTAATGGTTTACCCTCCTCCACACGCTCTAGTGGTGTTTCCTGCCGCTGACGGGAAGCTGAATGCAATATTCACATCGTGATCGAACTCCCTCCCCACCCTGCATCAATCATACAGATCAGAGGGGTTAATAAGGGGCCGCCAGGCTCCCCAGAGTCCAGACTATCACGTGTACACATTTTGTAGCAAGATTTTTTTATTGATAAAATGTACGTCTAAGGCTATGTTCACACGGAGTATTTTGCCGATTTTTTTTACGCGGAAACCGCGTCGCAAAACTCGGCAAAAACGGCCCGAAAATGCCTCCCATTGATTTCAATGGGAGGCGTCGGCGTCTTTTTCCCGCGAGCAGTAAAACTGCCTCGAGGGAAAAAGAAGCGACATGCCCTATCCTTTGGGCGCTTCCGCCACTGACCTCCCATTGACTTCAATGGGAGGTAGAGAAAGCGTATTTCGGTGTTTTATGCCCGCGCCACTCAATGGCCGCGGGCGAGAAATGCCGCGGAAAACTCCGTGGAAATCGGCGTGCAGGGAGAGGAAAATCTGCCTTAAACTTCCAAACGGAATTTTGAGGCAGAAATTCCTCCTGCAAAATACTCCGTGTGAACATAGCCTTATAGTGTAAAAAATATATATTTATTTTTTTCATAAATCATAATTTTGCTACAAAAACATTGAGACGTTCTTATTCCTCCAGGTTCATGAGGACAGATCTATGGAAGAATCAGGATTATTATTATTGACAGTAATGAAGACAAAAACAGGTTTCAGGTGGTAGAAATAAGTCAAATGACTTTACTAAACCGTTTTATAAGCCAACAAACAAGGACCATGAGGATAGTAAACAGTCCGCTGCTTCTCTCTCCTTGTGGTAAGATGATATTGGGGAGAAAGGTTGGAGGTGGTGGATGTCTCGGCACTTGGTTGTATTTCTGGAGCCTCTGCAGTTTGAGATGTTCCTGCTCGGCTGTGACGTGCCATTCCACCTCGCTGTAGAGTCCGCTGGTCATAAACGGTTCTTGTAGTTCTTTCTCCCCGTTTGTAAGATTTTTTTTTTGAGAAAGGTTGGAGCTGATGGCCGTCTTGGCACTTGGTCGCCATCTCTGGAGTACATCAGTTTAGGATGTTCCCAGAGAAGTTCCTGCGTGGCTGTGACGTGCCATTCCACCTCTAGTGTCCACTGTTTATAAACGGTTCTTGTAGTTCGTCTTCCCTGATGTAAGATGATATATGGGAGATAGGTCGGAGATGGTGGATGTCTTGGCACTTGGTCGCCATCTCCAGATCTTCTGCAGTTTGGGATGTGATAACTGCTTGGCTGTGGCGCGCCATTCCACATCATTGTATAAAACTGGAAAAAGAGAAAGTAAACCTGTAACTATATGGACAAATCTTCTAAAATTTCTAAAACATTATTAGATGATAATGGAGACAGTAGTGACCATAAAAGCTGAACCAAGTGGTAGTAGTCATCATTGTCTGGGCAAGGTCCAAGGGGGCAGAGGGTGGGTAGTGGACTGGTTATTTCCTCACATTTATGGGGCGGGATCCCCTTTTAATAGTGTTTGGATTGGATATTGTATATTCTCTACCTGCCATCTATATACATGTGATTTAGGACATACAACACATTGACCTCACCTTTATTTTTATTGTTGTCAGGTCTGACATGGAAGATTAGGGCTGGATCTTGTGTATTTGTGGTTTGGGGTGTGTGGTCAGATGAAACCGTCTCACGTCACCGTCCACGATGGTCCTCTTTATACTCCAGAGTCCTGGTTCTTCTCCCTCTTGGAGATGGTGAAGCTTTTCAGAGTAATTGTTATAGATAAACTCTAAGAAAAGAAACACATATCCACATTATAAACCCCATGATTGTAGAGATGAATAATAATGTTATTACGAGGTCCGGTATACGAGGTGATAATGAGGTGACGTCTACTGACCTGCATATTCTGATAGTAGCTCAATACATTCACCAGCATGAGGACCAACGTCGACCACTCTATGATCTTTGCTGTCATTTCACTGATCTGTGAAAAAATATGAAAATAAATACATTAAAAATTGCACAAAACAACAACTTTCCGAGATTTTGCTGCATTCATGTTTATTGCATGGAGTCATGTGACTGACGGCGATGCCAAAACGGACCTGACCCATTGTCATGTGACACCATATCCATTACATTGCGGGCGTCACGATCACCATGGTGCTGAGTGCGAGCACAAATATTATAGGTCCAATTATTTTCCTATAGAACGGCTTCTAGGGGTGCAAATAAAATCTATCCAATGATCCAGAATTATTGATAATCTCATTAGTGCCGGATTAAAGGAATTTTGCGTCCACTGGTTTGTACCAGCAGCTCAGCATGTCAATAATTTGATATTATGTATGAGATATACTGTACATACCTTTACACATTGATCTCCAGCGCACAGGTGGGTGTATACTGATACCCAACTTCCAATGACTGGTAATTTATTATATAGGAAAATAACGTTTATTAAGTGTCTTATAGAATTTACTACATATTTATGTGAGATAAATGTTAATATAATACATATATAGCAAGGACAGTACCGCTGCTTTCTATTCATTATCTTCCTGCAAGAAGCTGAACAATGTTACCAGATGGCGCTGTATTACACCAGCATGTCGCCATCTGACGGCCAAGATCAGAAAAGAAAGGGAAATGATTACCTCAGGTTCTGATGTTTCCTACATGTGAACCTAAAGATAAGTACGGTTGGATTCAATTCAAATATTATTTAAAAAAGGATACAGAAAACCAGTAAGGTTACGGCCATTATGCAGGACGCCAGTCTGAAATGGCTGATGACTCTTCGGCTTTCGGGCACTTTGTAGAGGAGTATGGACTGCCAAAGGTTGTAAAGGCTGCCAAACCCGAATGCAATGAAAGCGCAAATCCGGTGAGTCATTGGATAACGGTAGGTCTAGAAAACAAGCAGACAGAGGTTACAGCAAATCTTATGGAACTAATCACTAATTTACCCTCAGAACTTCCCAATAAATCCTAAATAACGTGTTCTGATATAATAACCCCGGAGACATAATGGATATAATAACCCCGGAGACATAATGGATATAGAGGTTGGTCTCCTGCTTGGGACTCCTCTCTGTTAGATGGAGCAGACACACATCTATCACATGGTCGTCCATTCATTGGTATAAGCCATGTATTACCACTTTAATGTGTGGCCACACGGTGATAACCACTGATCATGATCACCAGGGGTTCAGCTGCCGGAAACACAGTGATCAGCTGATTGCCAACGGGTCCCTATTTAGGGCAGATGGGACAACCCTATTAACATAAAACATTTATTAACTTACCGAAAACATAGCCATCACGGCCGTCCCAACGCATGATGACCATCCAATTGCCAGGAGGATCTTTTGAACCAAGGTCTGACGAGGCCCAAAGGCTTCAGCATGGAGCATGATGAACTTGTAATGTAGAAACGTCAGACCCAGAGCTGAAAAAGAGAAAATGAGCCAAATAAATCCTGTACCACGTGTAAAACAAGCTAATAACATCTATGAAGCGCGGACCAAGCGCTAAACCCAACAAGAAACCTACAATAATGGACGGGAACATTTATCTGCATCGTCTGATCCGGACTATTATTATCAATTGAGATTAACAAAACTTTATTTATTATTTAGAATAATCTGATTACTGCTGCAGGCTGAGATAGGGACAGGGCGGGACTGATGCCAAGTCTGAGTCATGTCTGACAGTCTGGTTGCTAGGGAAACACTACCTAACAACCACAGTCTTGTCCAGCAATGTGTCCCTAGCAACCGGCCTGCATCTCTCACTGACGTAGTAATCACATTTTTATAAAAATAAATGTAGGTTTGACCCCAGAGTAATATAATCAGATATAAGACATTTTATAATAACCCGCCATCCCCCAGAAGTAAGAACATATTATAATCACTTCTGTGATATTTACTTACAGGCAATGGCCATTCCTACGAATCCTATTCTAAACAGGATATTTTCGGGAAAGAAATTTCCCGTTTCACTGTGAAACGAAAAAGAAAAAGTCAATGTTAAATAATATCGAAAATTTTTCATAATTGTTTAATCTTAATAATCAGCAGTCTGATAATAATCTATAGGGATGAGGGAATGCGTTTCTCTGTCCTCTTGCAGCCCCTCTGGGTAATGGAAGCCATTTTCTTATTTAGATATTTCCTCCATATTTAAGTAATTACCTTATACATTCCCAAACTATAAAATAAGAGTCGTGTAATTCTCCATCTTACCTGATGTACATCAGTGGGGGGGCATGGTCCTTGATCACAGTCAGGGTGTAGCCTCCAGAGAGCCAGGCCACACACCAAAAGGCCAAGAAGATGGGGAAGAATCCCAATCCGTTGATTTCCATAATAGTGAAAAGTCGCCAATAAATTAGCAAATCACACTCTGTGTCAATTCACAGAAAGAAAGACCGGGCTGCTGTCAGGGGAATATTTATAACCTCCCATCATCTCTCTGTGACATCATAGTTAAGTGATGTCATCATGATGTCACAGTAAGGTCAGTTCTGCTGCTGTCAGGGGAATTCCCAACTTCTCAGCTCTCTGTGACATCATAGCTCAGTGATGTCATCGTGATGTCACAGTAAGGTCAGTTCTGCTCTGGAGCTGCCATGGTTTAGTATCTATGAACTTATTTCTGCTATGCGCTTCGCAGACCCCAGAACATAAGTCATTGATGTAGTGACATTTTAGCGTCTTTTTTCACAGAGGTCAATGTAAGGTCATCTGTTAGGCCTCATTTACACGCGCGTGCTTTTCAAGCGTGTCGTACGCACCTATATTAGTCTATGGGGCAGTGTAGACGATGCGTGAATTTTGCGCAGCGTGAGTACGTTGCGTAAAACTCACGACATGTTCTATAATCGTGCGTTTTTCGCACATCACGCACCCATTGAAGTCAATGGGTGCGTGAAAACCACGCATGCCGCACGGAAGCACTTCCGTGCGAACTGCGTGATTCGCGCAAGAGCTGTCAAAAGGATGAATGTAAACATAAAAGCACCACGTGCTTTTCTGTTTACAAACATCCAAACGGAGTGTCAAATTAAAGATGAGCGCACCGAACTTAACCGGGGTCGGCCGAACTCGTTTTGACCGAACCCGGCAAAAAATGTTCGGGTACGCGACGGCAGGAGACAGTCACTGTCCACGGTGCTGAAAGAGTTAAACTGGTTCAGCACCATGGACAGTGACTTCCGATCACAATATACATATGCGTGTAAAAAAAACAAGAGGTTCTGACTTACCGACAACTCCCGGCTTCTTCCTCCAGAACGACCTCCCGGGATGACAATTCAGACCAAGTGACAGCTGCAGCCAATCACAGGCCAAGCACAGGCTGCAGCCAATCACAGGCTGCAGCGGTCTCATGGACTGCCGCGTCATCCTGGGAGGTGGGGCCGGATGACAAGAGAGGGACGCATCA
Source organism: Rhinoderma darwinii (assembly GCF_050947455.1). Lineage (NCBI taxonomy): Eukaryota > Metazoa > Chordata > Amphibia > Anura > Rhinodermatidae > Rhinoderma > Rhinoderma darwinii. Next base: position 46,548 of record NW_027461830.1, read on the forward strand.
CCAAGGCAACGGCCGGGAGACCGGACTGGAGGAAGCAGGAAGTTCATGGTAAGTATGAACGTCTTTTTTTGATTCACAGGTTGGTGCATATTGTAATCGGAACTCACTGTCGCGGGTGCTGAAAGAGTTACTGCCGATCAGTTAGCTCTTTCAGCACCTTGGACAGTGACGGGCGTCGACTAGCCTCATCTCTATGATGGCGGCTGCGCGAAAATCACGCAGCCGCGCATCATACACGGATGACACACGGAGCTGTCAAGTGCCTTTTGCGCGCGCAAAACGCACACGCTCGTGTAAATCAGGCCTTATACTGTGCTAATAAAAACTATTTACCCCCCTCCATTGATTTTTCCATGTTGTTTTGGGTGACAGCATTGTATCACAGGGGATTACATTTGGTAAAACAAGACTGACAGGACCAATGAAGGCATCACCCCCATATAACACAACCTCTAACATTTATATGAAATAACTGGGACTCAGACCAAGATGTGGGGTAAAGTGGGGGTCGGCCACAGCTTTTATTATTATTATGTCCGCTGGTTGGATAAACACATTGCAAGATAAACAGGTCACCCTGGGTGCCAGAACATTGCAGGCGCGATGGGCATGCTCCAGTTGTTTCCGGGTGATTTCACGAACGGTAGAGACAAGATCCTCCTAGAACCGCCGCTGTGACGTCTGGAACAGAAGAAAATGATCAAAACAGGATGAACATAAAAACTCTGAATCAATTATCAACAAAATGACATTTAACTCCTTAACAAGATGTCACATACATGTACATGGCAGTCGTTGAAGAGAAGTATGGAGCGGGATCACGGGCTGGGGTCACTCCATACTTAGCGGGTAATGGCTGTGTAATATAGCCAACACCGCACTGCAATGGACAGAATCAAATATCACTTTGAGTCTGCCTGTTTAACCCATTAGATGCCAAAGTCAATCACGACCACAGCATCTAACGCATTAGATTGAGAGGGGCGACCCCCTCCGACGTGCCATTGTCCCCCCACGATGCTATAGCGGGATGCGGCTGGTTATAATGGCAGCCTGGGGGCCTAATGAAGGGTCTGCCATCTTTGTTCTCCGGCAGGGCTTCATAGGTGGCTGTAAGAATCACGATAAACTGCAATACGTTACTACTGAAGTAGATCGAGTGAGCGATCCAATGATCATTGGTTCAAGTCCACTAGGGGGACTACTAAACAGAATTTAAAAAAAGTTAAATAAATAAATTCCCTCTTCCCATTTTTTCCCTAAAGTAATGTTAAACAAAATAAGTTAGCATAACTGATATCGCCGCGTTTGCAAGTCCGAACTATTACAATATGATGTTATCTAACCCACTCTCTGAACACTGTAAGAAAAAAAAAATGTAAAACACCCAAATTGCTGTTTTTTGGTCACGTTAGCTCCCCAAAAAAATGGAATAAAAACTGATCAAAAAGTCAAAATGGTAACAAAAGCTCGCCTCGCAAAATCGAAGCCCTCACATCGCTCAATCTACGGAAAAATAAAAAAAAAATACGTCTCTCAGATTTTGGAGACGCAAAACAAATTTTTTTAACAAATAGTTTTACAAAGTGGTAAAACATTAAAAAATATACATTCAGTATCGCCGTAATCGTATTAATCAGTAGAATAAAGTGAACATGTAGTTATTACCGCACGATGAAAACAAAATCCCCCTGAAAATGGCGCATTAGCTTTTTTTTGCTCATTCCACTCCACAAATAATTTATTTTTCAGTTTCCCAGTACATTATCAGATACATTAAATGGTACCATAAAAAATGACAACTTGTCCCATAAAAAACAAGCTCTCATACGGTTATGCCGACGAAAAAATAAAAAAAGTGATGGCTTTTGGAAGGCGGGGAGTAATAAACGAATATGAAAAAACGTAAATTGGTCGTGTCATTAAGGAGTCAAATCATGAGAGGGAGTGGGGGAAAGACGCCAAGCTGCAGGGTCCAAAGAGGACGAAGGGCATTACTATTTTATAGGGAGCTCTATAGCCCCCTACTATGTGATCACTGGCCAATCCCTGTAGATCATGATGAAGTGATGCCACCCCCCATTTATTTATTCTTAAAGTGACCCCGTCAGTCAAAGCTCCCAACCGTATGCCCCTGGGGAGCTGAAAAGCTCTATACAGTGATCTGCATGTAGTATAATTATTAACCCCTTGATGTTGCAACCAATTTTGTCTTTTAAGCTGCAAATATTTTTTTTTCCTTTTGTCTCCCTTCATTGTGACCATTTTGTGGTACATTTAAATTAACATTTAAAGTGTAGCTAAACGTTCGACAAACTACTGACATGTCATAGAGACATGTCAGAAGTTTAGATTGGTGGGCGTCCGAGCACTGAGACCCCCAACAATCGCTAGAACAAAGCAGCTGAATCACTCATGTGAGCGCTGAGCCGCTTCGTGTCTATTCGGCCAGCAGCCATACCGTTTAGGCGGTACGGTCCAGTGGGTCCACGTACCCAACGTGACAGCCAAATGGCGCTCCTTCCATTCTAAGCCCTGCCGTGTGCCCAAACAGCAGTTTATGACCACATATGGGGTATTGCCGTACTTGGGAGAAATTGCTTTACAAATGCTGGAGTTCTTTTTTTCCTTTATTTGTTGAGAAAATGAGAAATTTTGAGCTAAAGCTACGTTTTATTCAAGAAAAGGGATTGTTTTTATTTTCACTGCCCAATTCTAATAATTTCTATGAAATACCTGTGGGGTCCAAAAATTCACTACACCCCTAGATGAATTCCTCAAGGGGTGTAGTTTCCTAAATGGAGTCACTTTTTGGGCGTTTTCATTGTTTTGGTCCCTCAGGGGCTTTGCAAATGTGACATGGCCTCTGTAAACTATTCCTGCTAAATGTGATCTCAAAAAGCCAAATGGCGCTCTTTCCCTTCTGAGCCCCACCGTTTGTCCAAACAGCCGTTTATGACCACATGTGGAGTATTGTTTTACTTAGGAAAAATTGCTTTACAAATTGCTTTTTCCCCTTTAGTCCTTGTTGAAATGAAAAGAAATTAGCTAAACCTACATTTTCTTTGAAAAAATATAGATTTTAATTTTTACGGCCTACTCCCATTTCTGCAATAAACCTGAGCGGTCAAAATGCTCACTATACCCCTAGATAATTTCCTTGAGGTGTGTAGTTTCCCAAATGGGGTCACTTTTCGGGGATTTCCACTGTTTTGGCACCGCAAGAGCCCTTCAAACCTGACATGGTGCCTAAAATATATTCTAATAAAAAGATGGCCCCAAAATCCACGAGGTGCGCCTTTGCTTCTGAGGCCAGTGCTTTAGTCCAGTACCAAACTAGGGTCACATGTGGGATATTTTCTAAATCTGCAGAACCTGGGAAATAAATATTGAGTTGCAATTCTTTGGTAAAACTTTCTGTGTTACAAAAAAAATGGATTTAAAATGAATTTCTGCTAAAATTACTTTGCTGTAATTCCTGTGAAACCGTCTGAAGGGTTAAGAAACTTTCTAAATGCTGTTTTGAATACTTTGAGGGGTGACGTTTTTAAAATGGGGTGACTTTTTCGGGGTTTCACAACTGAACTGCCCTCTGTAAAAATAGCCTTTTGAAATTTTCTTGAAAATATGAGAAATTGCTGCTAAAGTTCTAAGCCTTTTAACGTCCTATAAAAATTAAAGGACGTTCAAAAAACGATGTCAATCTAATGTAGACATATGGGGGATGTTAATTAGGAACAATTTTTTGCAGTGTAACTGCCTGTCTTACAAGCAGATACATTTAAATTTAGAAAAATGCTAATTTTTTAATTTTTTCGCTAAATTTGGGTGTTTTTCAGAATTAAATACTAAGTGTATCGAGCAAATTTTGCCAGTAACATAAAGTCCAATTTATCAAGAGAAAATAATCTCAGAATCGCTTGGATAGTTAAAAGCATTCCGAAGTTATTACCACATAAAGTGACACATGTCAGATTTGAAAAATGAGGCTCTGTCAGGAAGGTCAAAAGTGGGCAAAAGCAGGAAGGGGTTAATTTATCTTTATTTTTATTGTTTTTTCTGCTCCTCATTATTCACCATAAATAATGTTATTTTTCGCGTCTGGAAACTGTTATTGGGGTCAGTAGCTGTCACTATTATTGGGGTCAGTAGCTGTCATTATTATTGGGGTCAGTAGCTGTCACTATTATTGGGGTCAGTAGCTGTCACTATTATTGAGGTAAGTAGCTGTCACTATTATTGGAGTCAGTAGCTGTCACTATTATTGGGGTCAGTAGCTGTCACTATTATTGGGGTCAGTAGCTGTCACTATTATTGGGGTCAGTAGCTGTCACTATTATTGGGGTCAGTAGCTGTCACTATTATTGGGGGTAGTAGCTGTCACTATTATTGGGGTCAGTAGCTGTCACTATTATTGGGGTCAGTAGCTGTCACTATTATTGGGGTCAGTAGCTGTCACTATTATTGGGATCAGTAGCTGTCACTATTATTGGGGTCAGTAGCTGTCACTATTATTGGGGTCAGTAGCTGTCACTATTATTGGGGTCAGTAGCTGTCACTATTATTGGGGTCAGTAGCTGTCACTATTATTGGGGTCAGTAGCTGTCACTATTATTGGGGTCAGTAGCTGTCACTAATATTGGGGTAAATAGCTGTCACTATTATTGGGGTCAGTAGCTGTCACTATTATTGGGGTCAGTAGCTGTCACTATTATTGGGGTCAGTAGATGTCACTATTATTGGGGTCAGTAGCTGTCACTATTATTGGGGTCAGTAGCTGTCACTATTATTGGGGGTAGTAGCTGTCACTATTATTGGGGGTAGTAGCTGTCACTATTATTGGGGTCAGTAGCTGTCACTGTTATTAGGGTAAGTAGCTGTCACTATTATTGGGGTCAGCAGCTGTCACTATTATTGGGGTCAGTAGCTGTCACTATTATTGGGGTCAGTAGCTGTCACTATTATTGGGGTCAGTAGCTGTCACTATTATTGGGGTCAGTAGCTGTCACTATTATTGGGGTCAGTAGCTGTCACTGTTATTTGGGTCAGTAGCTGTCACTATTATTGGGGTCAGTAGCTGTCACTATTATTGGGGTCAGTAGCTGTCACTATTATTGGGGTCAGTAGCTGTCACTATTATTGGGGTCAGTAGGTGTCACTATTATTGGGGTCAGTAGCTGTCACTATTATTGGGGTCAGTAGCTGTCACTATTACTGGGGTCAGTAGCTGTCACTATTAATGGGGTAGTAGCTGTCACTATTATTGGGGTCAGTAGATGTCACTATTACTGGGGTCAGTAGCTGTCACTATTATTGGGGTCAGTAGCTGTCACTATTACTGGGGTCAGTAGCTGTCACTATTATTGGGGTCAGTAGCTGTCACTATTATTGGGGTCAGTAGCTGTCACTATTATTGGGGTCAGTAGCTGTCACTGTTATTGGGGTCAGTAGCTGTCAGTATTATTGGGGTCAGTAGCTGTCACTGTTATTGAGGTCAGTAGCTGTCACTATTATTGGGGTCAGTAGCTGTCACTATAATGGATGCAGTAGATGTTGCCTCTAGAGGCTCTGGCTGTCACTGCATGGTGGGCTGTGGTTGTCACTTATAAGACCCTCCAATCTACCAACTCTCATCTTTTGAATTGGTTGCTATGGTTACTTCTGGGCAGATGTGGAGTAGAAAAACTGAGCAGTTATAAAGCATGGGAACATTGTCCATAGCAACCAATCAGATCACTTCTTTTATTTTCAAATCTGACTAAGAAAAATAAAACCGAGAACTTCCGGTTCCGGCGCCTGCATGTGAGGACGCAGGGAAGAGGAGCTCCCGCACCCAGCCAGGTAAAACTATTGCAACAGCCGCTATACGCGGCGCAGACCAGCCACCGAAGCGTGGGAACACGGGGAAACGGCCAAGTCCGGAGGCCAGCTGTCAGTGCGGGGGGAGCAACAGGAGGCACCGAAGATTGCCGCTGCTTACATGTGCAGCGCGGCGTGAGTACGGGGTGCACCACGTGTCGTCCCGGGATCCGGTACTGAGAGAGGGAGCGAGCAGGATCCGGCTTGGATGTCTTGGCACTTGGTCGCCATCTCTAGATCTTCTGCAGTTTGGGATGTTCCCATAGTAGTTACTGCTTGGCTGTGGCGCGCCATTCCACATCATTGTATAAAACTGGAAATAAGAGACCGTAAACCTGTAACTATATGGACAAATCTTCTAATAGAGCTCCCTTTTATTAGTGTTTGGATTGGATATTGTATATTCTCTACCTGCCATCTATATACATGTGATTTAGGACATACAACACATTGACCTCACCTTTATTTTTATTGTTGTGAGGTCTGACATGGAAGATTAGGGCTGGATCTTGTGTATTTCTGGATTGGGGTGTGTGATCAGATGAAACCGTCTCACGTCACCGTCCACGATGGTCCTCTTTATACTCCAGAGTCCTGGTTCTTCTCCCTCTTGGAGATGGTGAAGCTTTTCCGGGTAATTGTTATAGATAAACTCTAAGAAAAGAAACACATATCCACATTATAAACCCCATGATTGTAGAGATGAATAATAATGTTATTACGAGGTCCGGTATACGAGGGGATAATGAGGTGACGTCTACTGACCTGCATATTCTGATAGTAGCTCAATACATTCACCAGCATGAGGACCAACATCGACCACTCTATGATCTTTGCTGTCATTTCACTGATCTGTGAAAAAATATCAAAATTAATACATTAAAAATTGCACAAAACAAGAACTTTCCACCCGGGCCGAGGTTTTGCTGCATTCATGTTTATTGTATACTCCATGTGACTGACGGCGATGCCAAAATGGACCTGACCCATTGTCATGTGACACCATATCCATTACATTGCGGGCGTCACGATCACCATGGTGCTGAGAATAAGCACAAAGATTATAGGCCCAATTGTTTTCCTATAGAACGGCTTTTAGGGGTACAAATAAAATCTGTACATAGCTTTACACATTGATCTCCAGCGCACAGGTGGGTGTATATGGATACCGTACTTCCAATGACTGGTAATTTATTATATAGGAAAATAACGTTTATAAAGTGTCTTATAGAATTGACTACATATTTATGTGAGATAAATGTTAATATAATACATATATAGCAAGGACAGTACCGCTTGCTTTCTATTCAGTATGTTCCTGCAAGAAGCTGAACAATGTTACCAGATGGCGCTGTGTTACACCAGCATGTCGCCATCTGGCGGGCAAGATCAGAAAATGAAGGGAAATGATCACCTCAGGATCTGATGTTTCCTACATGTGAACCTAAAGACAAGGACAATTGGATTCCATTCAAATATTATTTAAGAAAGGATACAGAAAACCACTAAGGTCATGGCCATTAAGCAGGACGCCAGTCTGAAATGGCTGATGACTCTTCGGCTTTCGGGCACTTTGTAGACGAGTATGGACTGCCAAAGGTTGTAAAGGCTGGCAAACCCGAATGCAATGAAAAGCGCAAATCCGGTGAGTCATTGGATAACGGTACGTCTAGAAAACAAGCAGACAGAGGTTACAGCAAATCTTATGGAACTAATCACTAATTTACCCTCAGAACTTCCCAATAAATCCTAAATAACGTGTTCTGATATAATAACCACAGAGACATAATGGATATAGAGGTTGGTCTCTTGCTTGTGACTCCTTTCTATTAGACACATCTATTACATGGTCGTCCATTCATTGGAATAAGCCATGTAATACCACTCTATGATGTGGCCACCCGGTGATAACCACTGATCATGATCACCAGGGGTTCAGCTGATTGCCAGCGGATCCCTATTTAGTGAAGATGGGACAACCCCATCAATGTAAAACATTTATTAACTTACCGAAAATGTAGCCATCACGGCTGTCCCGACGCATGATGACCATCCAATTGCCATGAGGATCTTTTAAACCAAGGTCTGACGATCCCGAAAGACTTCAGCATGGAACATAATGAACTTATAATGTAGAAACGTCAGGCCCAGAGCTGAAAAAGAGAAAATAAGCCAAATAAATCCTGTACCGTGCAAAACGTGTAAAACAACCTAATAACATCTATGACGCGCGGACCAAGCGCTAAACCCAACAAGAAACCTACAATAATGGACGGGAACATTTATCTGCATCGTCTGATCCGGACAATTATTATCAATTGAAATGAACAAAACATTATTTATTTTTTAGAAAAATCTGATTACTGCTGCATGAAGAGACTATTATAATCACTTCCGTGATTGTTACTTACAGGCAATGGCCATTCCTATGAATCCCATTCTAAACAGGATATTTTCTGCAAAGAAATTTCCCATTTCACTGCAAAACAAAACAGAAAACACTCAATGTTAAATAATATGGAAAAATTGTCAGAATTGTTTCATCTTAATAATCAGCAGTCAGATAATCTATAGGACTGAGGGGATGATGTACATCAGTGGGGGGCATGGTTGTTGATGTGAGGTCAGGGTGTAGCTAGCAGAGAGCCAGGCCACACACCAAAAGGCCAAGAAGATGGAGAAGAATCCCAATCCATTGGTCTCCATAAAGTGAGAAGTCGCCAATAAATTAGCAAATCGCACTGTGTCAATTCATGGAAAGAAAGACCGGGCAGCTGTCAGGGGAATATTTATAACCCCTCGTCATCTCTCTGTGACATCAGCACGGCTCTGCGTCCTCGGCGGGGAAGATGATGTAGATATTGATAAGAAGAAGAGGAGGGTTGTCGCTCAGAAGATGACGAGGGCGATCTCCGCCGACCGTGCCTGCGCCCACCGCCAGATCTGTGTTTCCTCCCTCTCCTTGACGATTCCTTTGCCAAACCTGAAAGAGAAAAAAGGGACAAGGCAGAAGCGTGATTAACATCACATCGATCCCCCTTGGCACCAACAGCATGTGCCACATTCCTGCTCGGACCCTCCAGCTGCGGGCCAGAACTGGACGGTACATTCAATAATGACACAGTTGTGCAGGAGACCGCAGCCCTGGCTGAGACCGGACGACTTCTTCTCCAGCTCTTGTCCTCTGATAGGGGGTTGAGCAATGCAATGCCCTCACTGCTGTGCCCCTGCGCCGTCTCACGTCACCATCCACGATGATCCTCTTTATACTTCAGAGTCCCGGTTCTTCTCCCTCTTGGAGATGGTGAAGCTTTTCCAGGTAATTGTTATAGATAAACTCTAAGAAAAGAAACACATATCCACATTATAAACCCCATGATTGTAGAGATGAATAATAATGTTGTTACGAGGTCCGGTATACGAGGGGATAATGAGGTGACGTCTACTGACCTGCATATTCTGATAGTAGCTCAATACATTCACCAGCATGAGGACCAACGTCGACCACTCCATGATCTTTGCTGTCATTTCACTGATCTGTGAAAAAATATCAAAATTAATACATTAAAAATTGCACAAAACAAGAACTTTCCACCCGGGCCGAGGTTTTGCTGCCTTCATGTTTATTGTATACTCCATGTGACTGACGGCGATGCCAAAATGGACCTGACCCATTGTCATGTGACACCATATCCATTACATTGCGGGCGTCACGATCACCATGGTGCTGAGAATAAGCACAAAGATTATAGGTCCAATTGTTTTGCTATAGAACGGCTTCTAGGGGTGCAAATAAAATCTGTACATAGCTTTACACATTGATCTCCAGCGCACAGGTGGGTGTATATGGATACCGTACTTCCAATGACTGGTAATTTATTATATAGGAAAACAACGTTTATAAAGTGTCTTATAGAATTTACTACATATTTATGTGAGATAAATGTTAATATAATACATATATAGCAAGGACAGTACCGCTTGCTTTCTATTCAGTATGTTCCTACAAGAAGCTGAACAATGTTACCAGATGGCGCTGTGTTACACCAGCATGTCGCCATCTGACGGCGGAGATCAGAAAATAAAGGGAAATGATCACCTCAGGATCTGATGTTTCCTACATGTGAACCTAAAGACAAGGACAATTGGATTCCATTCAAATATTATTTAAGAAAGGATACAGAAAACCACTAAGGTCATGGCCATTATGCAGGACGCCAGTCTGAAATGGCTGATGACTCTTCGGCTTTCGGGCACTTTGTAGACGAGTATGGACTGCCAAAGGTTGTAAAGGCTGGCAAACCCGAATGCAATGAAAAGCGCAAATCCGGTGAGTCATTGGATAACGGTACGTCTAGAAAACAAGCAGACAGAGGTTACAGCAAATCTTATGGAACTAATCACTAATTTACCCTCAGAACTTCCCAATAAATCCTAAATAACGTGTTCTGATATAATAACCACAGAGACATAATGGATATAGAGGTTGGTCTCTTGCTTGTGACTCCTTTCTATTAGACACATCTATTACATGGTCGTCCATTCATTGGAATAAGCCATGTAATACCACTCTATGATGTGGCCACCTGGTGATAACCGCTGATCATGATCACCAGGGGTTCAGCTGATTGCCAGCGGATCCCTATTTAGTGAAGATGGGACAACCCCATCAATGTAAAACATTTATTAACTTACCGAAAATGTAGCCATCACGGCTGTCCCGACGCATGATGACCATCCAATTGCCATGAGGATCTTTTAAACCAAGGTCTGACGATCCCGAAAGACTTCAGCATGGAACATAATGAACTTATAATGTAGAAACGTCAGGCCCAGAGCTGAAAAAGAGAAAATAAGCCAAATAAATCCTGTACCGTGCAAAACGTGTAAAACAACCTAATAACATCTATGACGCGCGGACCAAGCGCTAAACCCAACAAGAAACCTACAATAATGGACGGGAACATTTATCTGCATCGTCTGATCCGGACAATTATTATCAATTGAAATGAACAAAACATTATTTATTTTTTAGAAAAATCTGATTACTGCTGCATGAAGAGACTATTATAATCACTTCCGTGATTGTTACTTACAGGCAATGGCCATTCCTATGAATCCCATTCTAAACAGGATATTTTCTGCAAAGAAATTTCCCATTTCACTGCAAAACAAAACAGAAAACACTCAATGTTAAATAATATGGAAAAATTGTCAGAATTGTTTCATCTTAATAATCAGCAGTCAGATAATCTACAGAACTGAGGGGATGATGTACATCAGTGGGGGGGCATGGTTGTTGATGTGAGGTCAGGGTGTAGCTAGCAGAGAGCCAGGCCACACACCAAAAGGCCAAGAAGATGGAGAAGAATCCCAATCCATTGGTCTCCATAAAGTGAGAAGTCGCCAATAAATTAGCAAATCGCACTGTGTCAATTCATGGAAAGAAAGACCGGGCAGCTGTCAGGGGAATATTTATAACCCCTCGTCATCTCTCTGTGACATCAGCACGGCTCTGCGTCCTCGGCGGGGAAGATGATGTAGATATTGATAAGAAGAAGAGGAGGGTTGTCGCTCAGAAGATGACGAGGGCGATCTCCGCCGACCGTGCCTGCGCCCACCGCCAGATCTGTGTTTCCTCCCTCTCCTTGACGATTCCTTTGCCAAACCTGAAAGAGAAAAAAGGGACAAGGCAGAAGCGTGATTAACATCACATCGATCCCCCTTGGCACCAACAGCATGTGCCACATTCCTGCTCGGACCCTCCAGCTGCGGGCCAGAACTGGACGGTACATTCAATAATGACACAGTTGTGCAGGAGACCGCAGCCCTGGCTGAGACCGGACGACTTCTTCTCCAGCTCTTGTCCTCTGATAGGGGGTTGGGCCATGCAATGCCCTCACTGCTGTGCCCCTGCGCCGTCTCACGTCACCGTCCACGATGATCCTCTTTATACTTCAGAGTCCCGGTTCTTCTCCCTCTTGGAGATGGTGAAGCTTTTCCAGGTTATTGTTATAGATAAACTCTAAGAAAAGAAACACATATCCACATTATAAACCCCATGATTGTAGAGATGAATAATAATGTTGTTACGAGGTCCGGTATACGAGGTGATAATGAGGTGACGTCTACTTACCTGCATATTCTGATAGTAGCTCAATACATTCACCAGCATGAGGACCAACGTCGACCACTCCATGATCTTTGCTGTCATTTCACTGATCTGTGAAAAAATATCAAAATTAATACATTAAAAATTGCACAAAACAAGAACTTTCCACCCGGGCCGAGGTTTTGCTGCCTTCATGTTTATTGTATACTCCATGTGACTGACGGCGATGCCAAAATGGACCTGACCCATTGTCATGTGACACCATATCCATTACATTGCGGGCGTCACGATCACCATGGTGCTGAGAATAAGCACAAAGATTATAGGTCCAATTGTTTTGCTATAGAACGGCTTCTAGGGGTGCAAATAAAATCTGTACATAGCTTTACACATTGATCTCCAGCGCACAGGTGGGTGTATATGGATACCGTACTTCCAATGACTGGTAATTTATTATATAGGAAAATAACGTTTATAAAGTGTCTTATAGAATTTACTACATATTTATGTGAGATAAATGTTAATATAATACATATATAGCAAGGACAGTACCGCTTGCTTTCTATTCAGTATGTTCCTACAAGAAGCTGAACAATGTTACCAGATGGCGCTGTGTTACACCAGCATGTCGCCATCTGACGGCGGAGATCAGAAAATAAAGGGAAATGATCACCTCAGGATCTGATGTTTCCTACATGTGAACCTAAAGACAAGGACAATTGGATTCCATTCAAATATTATTTAAGAAAGGATACAGAAAACCACTAAGGTCATGGCCATTATGCAGGACGCCAGTCTGAAATGGCTGATGACTCTTCGGCTTTCGGGCACTTTGTAGACGAGTATGGACTGCCAAAGGTTGTAAAGGCTGGCAAACCCGAATGCAATGAAAGCGCAAATCCGGTGAGTCATTGGATAACGGTACGTCTAGAAAACAAGCAGACAGAGGTTACAGCAAATCTTATGGAACTAATCACTAATTTACCCTCAGAACTTCCCAATAAATCCTAAATAACGTGTTCTGATATAATAACCACAGAGACATAATGGATATAGAGGTTGGTCTCTTGCTTGTGACTCCTTTATATTAGACACATCTATTACATGGTCGTCCATTCATTGGAATAAGCCATGTAATACCACTTTATGATGTGGCCACCCGGTGATAACCACTGATCATGATCACCAGGGGTTCAGCTGATTGCCAGCGGGTCCCTATTTAGTGAAGATGGGACAACCCCATCAATGTAAAACATTTATTAACTTACCGAAAATGTAGCCATCACGGCTGTCCCGACGCATGATGACCATCCAATTGCCATGAGGATCTTTTAAACCAAGGTCTGACGATCCCGAAAGGCTTCAGCATGGAACATAATGAACTTATAATGTAGAAACGTCAGGCCCAGAGCTGAAAAAGAGAAAATAAGCCAAATAAATCCTGTACCATGCAAAACGTGTAAAACAACCTAATAACATCTATGACGCGCGGACCAAGCGCTAAACCCAAAAAGAAACCTACAATAATGGACGGGAACATTTATCTGCATCGTCTGATCCGGACAATTATTATCAATTGAAATGAACAAAACTTTATTTCTTTTTTAGAAAAATCTGATTACTGCTGCATGAAGAGACTATTATAATCACTTCCGTGATTGTTACTTACAGGCAATGGCCATTCCTATGAATCCCATTCTAAACAGGATATTTTCTGCAAAGAAATTTCCCATTTCACTGCAAAACAAAAAAGAAAACGCTCAATGTTAAATAATATGGAAAAATTGTCAGAATTGTTTCATCTTAATAATCAGCAGTCAGATAATCTATAGGACTGAGGGGATGATGTACATCAGTGGGGGGCATGGTTGTTGATGTGAGGTCAGGGTGTAGCTAGCAGAGAGCCAGGCCACACACCAAAAGGCCAAGAAGATGGAGAAGAATCCCAATCCATTGGTCTCCATAAAGTGAGAAGTCGCCAATAAATTAGCAAATCGCACTGTGTCAATTCATGGAAAGAAAGACCGGGCAGCTGTCAGGGGAATATTTATAACCCCTCGTCATCTCTCTGTGACATCAGCACGGCTCTGCGTCCTCGGCGGGGAAGATGATGTAGATATTGATAAGAAGAAGAGGAGGGTTGTCGCTCAGAAGATGACGAGGGCGATCTCCGCCGACCGTGCCTGCGCCCACCGCCAGATCTGTGTTTCCTCCCTCTCCTTGACGATTCCTTTGCCAAACCTGAAAGAGAAAAAAGGGACAAGGCAGAAGCGTGATTAACATCACATCGATCCCCCTTGGCACCAACAGCATGTGCCACATTCCTGCTCGGACCCTCCAGCTGCGGGCCAGAACTGGACGGTACATTCAATAATGACACAGTTGTGCAGGAGACCGCAGCCCTGGCTGAGACCGGACGACTTCTTCTCCAGCTCTTGTCCTCTGATAGGGGGTTGAGCCATGCAATGCCCTCACTGCTGTGCCCCTGCGGCGTCTCCTCTGCCCGGGCCTCCCTCCCCCAGCATCTCCTGACACAATAGCCGCTGACCCTGCTTCCTCACCTGATCCCAGCTGAAGCAGATGTTCATCGGCGCAGGTTCCCGGATCAGCGGTGCAGGTATGGTTGTTGATAACAGTCAGTGTGTAGCTAGCAGAGAGCCAGGCCGCACACCAAAAGGCCAAGAAGATGGAGAAGAATCTCGATCCGTTGATCTCCATAATAGTGAAAATTCGCCAATAAATTAGCAAATCACACTCTGTGTCAATTCACGGAAAGAAAGACCGGGTTGCACTTCCCTGCAGTCCCTGGTGCTCTACCTATGCGATTCACCGCCATCTAAACAAGATCCTCCTAGAACCGCCCGCTGTGATATCTACAACAGAATAAAATAATCAAAATAATCAAAACAGGATGAACAAAAAAATTCACTGAAACAATCAACAAAATAACATTTATTTCCTTAACAACATGCCACATACATGTACATGGCAGTCGTTAAGGGGAAGTATGGAGCGAGATCACGGGCTGGGGTCGCTCCATACTTAGCGGGTAATGGCTGTGTAATATAGCCAACACCGCACTGCAACGGACAGAATCAAATATCACTTTGATTATGCCAATTTAACCACTTAGAGGCCACAGTCAATCACGACCACAGCATCTAACACATTAGAATGAGAGGGACGACCCCCTCCGACGTGCCATTGTCCCCGCACGATGCTATCGCGGGATGCGGCTGGTGATAATGGCAGCCTGGGGGCCTAATGAAGGGTCTGCCATCTTTGTACTCCGGCAGGGCTTTATAGGTGGCTGTAAGAATCACAATATACTGCAATACTTTACTATTGCAGTAGATCGTGTGAGCGATCCAATGATCGCTGGTTCAAGTCCACTAGGGGGACTACTAAACAGAATTTAAAAAAAGTTAAATTCCCTCTTCCCATTTTTTCCCTAAAGTAATGTTAAACAAAATATAAATTAGCATAACTGATATCGCCACATTTGCAAAAGTCCGAACTATTACAATCTGATGTTATCTAACCCACTGAACACAGTAAAAAAAATAAAAAAATGTTTAAAGCCCCCAAATTGCTGTTTTTTGGTCACGTTAGCTCCCCAAAAAATAGAATAAAAACTGACCAAAAAGTCGCATGTACTCCAAAATGGTAACTATAAAAGCTCGCCTCGCAAAAAATAAGCCCTCACATCGCTCAATCTACAGAAACATAAAAAAGTTATGGCTCTCAGATTTTGGCGACGCAAAACTAATTTTTTTAACAAATAGTTTTACAAAGTGGTAAAACATGAAAAAATGATAAATTCGGTATCGCTGTTATCATATTCATCCGTAGAATAAAGTGAACATGTAGTTATTACCGGACGATAGACGCTGTAAAAACGAAAGCGAGGAAGGGGAGTGATAAACGAAAATGAAAAAAAACGTGTCATTAAGGAGTCAAATCAAGAGAGGGAGTGGGGGAAAGACGCCAAGCTGCAGGGGCCAAAGAGGAGGACGAAGGGCATTACTATCTCATAGGGAGCTCTATAGCCCCCTACCATGTGATCACTGGCCAATCTCTGTAGATCATGATGAAGTGATGCCACCCCCCATTTATTTATTCTTAAAGTGACCCCGCCAGTCAAAGCTCCCAACCGTATGCCCCTGGGGAGCTGAAAAGCTCTATACAGTGATCTGCATGTACTATAATTATTAACCCCTTGATGTTGCAACTAATTTTGTCCTTTCAGCTGCAATTATTTTTTTTTCGCTTTTGTCTCCCTTCATTGTGACCATGAGCATTTAAAGAAGCACTCCACTTTATTTATTTATTTATTTTTTGCACCCTCCATTTGTGCATTGGTGTGTCAGTGGGGAGCTGGGTGTAGAAATACTTACCGATCCCTGGATCCTGTCGTTTTTCGAGTCCAGGGCCGCGCACGTGATCTTCATTCTGACCTGGTCTGGAATCACTGCTGTTCAGAAAACCTGAAGTCAATGCATTACTATGGAGCCTCGTTCTGGCCTCGTCCTGGTCTTGCTGGCTTCCATAGGAATGCATTGAGAGCCTGAGTTCCGGTTTATTCAAAAGCACCGTGACTCCAGACAAGTCAGAGGGAAGATCAGGTGAGCGGCCTTGGACCCGAAAAATACAAAATGCGGGGATCGGTAAGTATTTTGCACACAGCACCCCACTGAAACACCAATGTACAAATGGAGGGTGCAATACAAAAAAATAAGTGGAGTGCTCCAATAATCTATCTTTATTTTTATTGCTTTTTTAAGTTTTTTTATGCCCTTCATCATTCACCATAAATAAGATGTTATTGTTCGAGTCTGTAAACTGTTATTGGGGTCAGTAGCTGTCACTATTATTGGGGTCAATAGCTGTCACTATTATTGGGGTCAGTAGCTGTCACTATTATTGGGGTCAGTAGCTGTCACTATTATTGGGGTCAGTAGCTGTCACTATTATTGGGGTCAGTAGCTGTCACTATTATTGGGGTCAGTAGCTGTCACTATTATTGGGGTCAGTAGCTGTCACTATTATTGGGGTCAGTAGCTGTCACTATTATTGGGGTCAGTAGCTGTCACTATTATTGGGGTCAGTAGCTGTCACTATTATTGGGGTCAGTAGCTGTCACTGTTTTTGGGGTCAGTAGCTGTCACTATAGTGGAGGCAGTAGCTGTCACTATTATTGAGGTCAGTAGCTGTCACTATTATTGGGGTCAGTAGCTGTCACTATTATTGGGGTCAGTAGCTGTCACTATTATTGGGGTCAGTAGCTGTCACTATTATTGGGGTCAGTAGCTGTCAATATTATTGGGGTCAGTAGCTGTCACTATTATTGGGGTCAGTAGCTGTCAATATTATTGGGGTCAGTAGCTGTCACTATTTTTGGAGTCAGTAGTTGTCACTATTATTGGGGTCAGTAGCTGTCACAATTATTGGGGTCAGTAGCTGTCACTATTATTGGGGTCAGTAGCTGTCACTATTATTGGGGTCAGTAGCTGTCACTATTATTTATTGGGGTCAGTAGCTGTCACTGTTTTTGGGGTCAGTAGCTGTCACTATAGTGGAGGCAGTAGCTGTCACTATTATTGAGGTCAGTAGCTGTCACTATTATTGGGGTCAGTAGCTGTCACTATTATTGGGGTCAGTAGCTGTCACTATTATTGGGGTCAGTAGCTGTCACTATTATTGGGGTCAGTAGCTGTCACTATTATTAGGCTCAGTAGCTGTCACTATTATTGGGGTCAGTAGCTGTCACTTTTTTTGGGGTCAGTAGCTGTCACTATAGTGGAGGCAGTAGCTGTCACTATTATTGAGGTCAGTAGCTGTCACTATTATTGGGGTCAGTAGCTGTCACTATTATTGGGGGTAGTAGCTGTCACTATTATTGGGGTCAGTAGCTGTCACTATTATTGGGGTCAGTAGCTGTCACTATTATTGGGGTCAGTAGCTGTCACTATTATTGGGGTCAGTAGCTGTCACTATTATTGGGGTCAGTAGATGTCACTATTATTGGGGTAGTAGCTGTCACTGTTATTGGGGTCAGTAGTTGTCACTATAATGGTGGCAGTAGCTGTCACTATTATTGGGGTCAGTAGTTGTCACTATAATGGTGGCAGTAGCTGTTGCCTCTAGAGCAGGGGTCTCAGGCACGCGGCCCGCGGGCCGCATGCGGCCCCTGAGGCTGTCATCTGCGGCCCGCGACCCGCAGGGAGAGGTGAGAGCGTTTCTTCAGGACGTCAGTCCTCCGGCGAATGCTGAGTCCGCGGGGAGAGGATAGAGCGGTCGGAAGGAGGAGCGCTCCTTCATGACGTCAGTCCTCCTTGGACCGCATTGGTGAGCGCTCGCTCCTTCATAACGTCAGTCACGAGTCCCGGACGCATTGGTGAGCAGTTGAATTAGAGTCCCATGTAGTGGAAAACCCCTTTAGTAGCGCCCCACACACACCATCTTTGACAGCGCTACACACCCCGGCCGAGGAGGGAGTCACAATGGAGCTACTTACATAGAAGGGGCATGTGGCGCTGTCAGCAGGGTGTGGTGTGTTGGGCCCATTCTAGAGCAAAGGAATCCCAGGCCAGTGCATCGGCATGCTCTGGCTTGGGATGTCACCCCTGCGTGGTACTATCTATAGGGGGGGGGGTGATCTACAATGGTTTGTGGCATTACATAGGGCACTGGTACTATACAGAGGGCAGTGTGGCACTAGAGGGCACTGTGGCACTAAAGAGGGCACTGTGGCACTACAGAGGGCACTGGGGCACTACAGAGGGCACTGGCACTACAGAGGGCACTGGGGCACTACAGAGGGCAGTGTGGCATTAAATAGGGCATTGTGGCACTATACAGAGGCCACTGTGGCACTACAGAGGGCACTGTGGCACTATAGAGGGCACTGTGGCACTACAGAGGGCAGTGTAGCATTACAGAGGGCACTGTGGCACTATCTACAGAGTGCAGTGTGGCATTAAATAGGGCACTGGGGCACTACAGAGGGCAGTGTAGCATTACAGAGGGCACTGTGGCATTATCTACAGAGGGCAGTGTGGCATTAAATAGGGCACTGTGGCACTATACAGAGGGCACTGTGGCACTACAGAGGGCACTGTGGCACTACAGAGGGCACTGTGGCACTACAGAGGGCAGTGTAGCATTACAGAGGGCACTGTGGCACTATCTACAGAGGGCAGTGTGGCAATAAATAGGGCACTGTGGCACTATACAGAGGGCACTGTGGCACTACAGAGGGCACTGTGGCACTACAGAGGGCAGTGTAGCATTACAGAGGGCACTGTGGCACTATCTACAGAGGGCACTGTGGCACTACAGAGGGCACTGTGGCACTATCTACAGAGGGCAGTGTGGCAATAAATAGGGCACTGTGGCACTATACAGAGGGCACTGTGGCACTACAGAGGGCACTGTGGCACTACAGAGGGCAGTGTAGCATTACAGAGGGCACTGTGGCACTATCTACAGAGGGCACTGTGGCATTAAATAGGGCACTGTGGCACTATACAGAGGGCACTGTGGCACTACAGAGGGCACTGGGGCACTACAGAGGGCAGTGTAGCATTACAGAGGGCACTGTGGCACTATCTACAGAGGGCAGTGTGGCATTAAATAGGGCACTGTGGCACTATACAGAGGGCACTGTGGCACTATAGAGGGCACTGTGGCACTACAGAGGGCAGTGTAGCATTACAGAGGGCACTGTGGCACTATCTACAGAGGGCAGTGTGGCATTAAATAGGGCACTGTGGCACTATACAGAGGACACTGTGGCACTACAGAGGGCACTGTGGCACTACAGAGGGCAGTGTAGCATTACAGAGGGCACTGTGGCACTATACAGAGGGCAGTGTGGCAGCATCTACAGAGGGCACTGGCATTATCTACAGAGGGCAGTGTGGCAGCAACTACAGAGGGCACTGTGGCAGCATCTACAGAGGGCAGTGTGGCAGCATCTACAGAGGGCAGTGTGGCAGCATCTACAGAGGGCAGTGTGGCAATAAATAGGGCACTGTGGCACTATACAGAGGGCACTGTGGCACTACAGAGGGCACTGTGGCACTACAGAGGGCAGTGTAGCATTACAGAGGGCACTGTGGCACTATCTACAGAGGGCACTGTGGCATTAAATAGGGCACTGTGGCACTATACAGAGGGCACTGTGGCACTACAGAGGGCACTGGGGCACTACAGAGGGCAGTGTAGCATTACAGAGGGCACTGTGGCACTATCTACAGAGGGCAGTGTGGCATTAAATAGGGCACTGTGGCACTATACAGAGGGCACTGTGGCACTATAGAGGGCACTGTGGCACTACAGAGGGCAGTGTAGCATTACAGAGGGCACTGTGGCACTATCTACAGAGGGCAGTGTGGCATTAAATAGGGCACTGTGGCACTATACAGAGGACACTGTGGCACTACAGAGGGCACTGTGGCACTACAGAGGGCAGTGTAGCATTACAGAGGGCACTGTGGCACTATACAGAGGGCAGTGTGGCAGCATCTACAGAGGGCACTGGCATTATCTACAGAGGGCAGTGTGGCAGCAACTACAGAGGGCACTGTGGCAGCATCTACAGAGGGCAGTGTGGCAGCATCTACAGAGGGCAGTGTGGCAGCATCTACAGAGGGCAGTGTGGCAGCATCTACAGAGGGCACTGTGGCAGCATCTACAGAGGGCAGTGTGGCAGCAACTACAGAGGGCACTGTGGCAGCATCTACAGAGGGCAGTGTGGCAGCATCTACAGAGGGCAGTGTGGCAGCATCTACAGAGGGCAGTGTGGCAGCATCTACAGAGGGCACTGTGGCAGCATCTACAGAGGGCAGTGTGGCAGCAACTACAGAGGGCACTGTGGCAGCATCTACAGAGGGCAGTGTGGCAGCATCTACAGAGGGCAGTGTGGCAGCATCTACAGAGGGCAGTGTGGCAGCATCTACAGAGGGCACTGTGGCAGCATCTACAGAGGGCACTGTGGCAGCATCTACAGAGGGCACTGTGGCACTATCTACAGAGGGCAGTGTGGCAATAAATAGGGCACTGTGGCACTATACAGAGGGCAGTGTGGCAGCATCTACAGAGGGCACTGGCATTATCTACAGAGGGCAGTGTGGCAGCAACTACAGAGGGCACTATGGCAGCATCTACAGAGGGCACTGTGGCAGCATCTACAGAGGGCACTGTGGCAGCATCTACAGAGGGCACTGTGGCAGCATCTACAGAGGGCAGTGTGGCAGCATCTACAGAGGGCACTGTGGCACTATCTACAGAGGGCAGTGTGGCAATAAATAGGGCACTGTGGCACTATACAGAGGGCAGTGTGGCAGCATCTACAGAGGGCACTGGCATTATCTACAGAGGGCAGTGTGGCAGCAACTACAGAGGGCACTATGGCAGCATCTACAGAGGGCAGTGTGGCAGCATCTACAGAGGGCAGTGTGGCAGCATCTACAGAGGGCAGTGTGGCAGCATCTACAGAGGGCACTGTGGCAGCATCTACAGAGGGCAGTGTGGCAGCATCTACAGAGGGCACTGTGGCAGCTTCTACAGAGGGCACTGTGGCAGCATCTACAGAGGGCACTGTGGCAGCATCTACAGAGGGCACTGTGGCAGCATCTACAGAGGGCATTTTTTAATTATTGGGGGATCGGACAGTATATTTTTACTGAGGGGGCAGCAGACTTTGTATGCAGCAGTGGCTGTACAGCGGTGGATGTGTAGGTAATAGTGCCCTGCAGAAGTGGATGTAGGTTACAGAGCTCTGCAGTAGTAAATATAGGTAACAGTGCTCTGCAGAGGTGGATGTGGATGACCGTGCTCTGCAGTGCCCTCATAGACATACAATGTATGCCTATGAGGGCACTATAATTCCATGTGGCAGCAAACTATGATATATTTATATGGGGGCAGTACAGGGTTGCTAACGGACATATTTTTCAATTCCCAGAGAACCCCTTTACAGTCTTTAATGGCGTCGTCATCGAAAAATCGCAAGATTGCTGATGAGAAACGAATATTCCAGGACAAGTGGGAAAACTTATATTTTGTCACAGAGGTAAAAGACAGAGCCCAGTGTCTGATTTGTTTGCAGTTTATCGCGGTGCTTAAGGACTACAATGTGCGTCGACATTACATGACGCAGCATGGAGAACAGTATGATGCACTGTCTGGCAAAATACGGGATGAAAAGGTTCAGCAACTGAAAGCATCGCTTAAAAAACAGCGAACCTTTTTCTCAAGTATTAATAAGTCAAGCGAATCTTCAGTAAAAGCGAGTTTTGTCCTTAGTAACATGATAGCAAAATCTTCAAGACCATTCACTGAAGGCCAGTTCATTAAAGACTGTTTTATAAAGACATGTGAAATTATTTGTCCGGACAAACAGAAACCGTTTGAAGGCATAAGCTTGTCGGCAAATACTGTTGCTAGTAGAATCACTGAATCTGCTAGTAACATTCATCAGCAACTGATTACAAGAGCGCAAGGTTTTGCAGCATTTTCCATAGCGCTTGACGAGAGTACTGGTGTAACAGATACTGCATATTGTGCTGTCTTTATTCGTGGGGTTGATGGAGACCTAAACATAACTGAGGAATTATTCGATTTATTACCTATGAAAGGCACAACAACCGGTCGTGACATTTTTAAAGAGCTTGAAGGTTGTATTAACACAGCAGGACTGCCATGGGATAAACTCGTGTCTGTGGCAACTGACGGTGCACCAGCAATGTGTTCTGAAAATGTTGGTGTTGTGGGCTTATTGAAAGCAAAACGAAAGCAGCTTTCTTTGTCGAGTCCTTTCAGTGCAATACACTGCATTCTGCATCAGGAGGCGCTGTGTAGCAAAAGTCTAAAAAGGAAAGAAGTTATGGACTTTGTTGTTAAGACGGTTCATTTTATACGGGCAAGAGGTCTTAACCAGAGGCAGTTCACTTCTTTTTTTATCCGATATGGACACTGAATATGGAGACTTGCTGTATCATACCGAGGTCAGATGGTTGAGTCGGGGAAGCGTGTTGAAGAGATTTTTTGCTTTAAGACAGGAGATAGCGCTTTTTATGGCACTAAAAGATAACGACGCTCTCCAACTTTCTGACCCAGCTTTTCTATCTGATTTAGCGTTTCTAACAGATGTCACAGAACACCTCAACGCACTCAACTTGAAACTTCAGGGCCCAAAGCAGATGATTACGATGATGTATGACAGTGTCAAGGCATTCAGATGTAAGCTGTCTTTGTGGGCCA
This sequence comes from Rhinoderma darwinii, assembly GCF_050947455.1. Lineage (NCBI taxonomy): Eukaryota > Metazoa > Chordata > Amphibia > Anura > Rhinodermatidae > Rhinoderma > Rhinoderma darwinii. The sequence continues at coordinate 69,787 of NW_027461830.1, forward strand.
AACAGCTGAAGTCTAGCAATTTGGCACATTTCTCCGCTTTGCAGTCGATACGAGTTGAACCACAACACCTCAGTTATTACTCAGATATCATTTCTCAATTACTGCAAGAGTTTGATCGACGTTTTCATGAGTTCCGGGATCTTGAACCTGAATTTGCACTCTTTGCCACTCCGTTTGCGGTAGACGTCGCTTGTGTTTCAGAAGATCTGCAGATGGAGATTGTGGACTTGCAGTGCGACACTGTTCTTAAACAGAAGTATATGGACATTGGTGTTCCAGATTTCTACAAGTTTGTCTCTCAAGAAAAGTTTCCAAAACTTGTTAATGCCGCTGCCAGGACCATGACCATGTTTGGCAGTACGTATGTATGTGAACAGTTCTTCTCTTCAATGAAGATTAACAAATCAGCGTTACGGTCAAGACTTACGGATGAACATCTTCGTGCAACATTGCGATTGGCTAACGCGCATGATATTAAGCCCAATATTGACGTTCTTGTGTCTGCCAAACGCTGCCAACTGAGCTGCCAGACTGCATTTAGCGACACTTAAAGTAGAAAACTAGATTGTGTAAACTCACAAATTTCCGGGAAGTTTAAACCTAGCGGTATTATTATACTAATGTTATAGTAGTTCAAATATAAAATTGATGATTCGATCTTCGGGGAATGCCCCCAACTGTAATTTGCATTGTTTGATCTACATCTACAGTATACCTTTTCTTGTAAACCTCCAATAAAAATTATTGAAACACAAATAACAACAATTTTGTATGGTATCAAATTTTTTCTGTAATGCGGCCCTTCAACTTCCAATTTTTTCATTATGCGGCCCATCCACCCAGCTGAGCTTGAGACCCCCTGCTCTAGAGGCTCTGGCTGTCACTGCATGGTGGGCTGTGGTTGTCACTTATCAGACCCTCCAATCTACCTACCAACTCTCATCCATTGAATTGGTTGCTATGGTTACTTCTGGGAAGATGTGGAGTCGAAAATTTAGCAGGTAACATTGTCCATAGCAACCAATCAGATCACTTCTTTCAATTTCAAACCTGTCTTAGAAAAATAAAACCAGGAATCTGATTGGTTGCTATGGACAACTCCTGCATGTCTTTTCTATACTAATATTTCTCTATAAAGCAGGGGCCCTGTAGGTAAAGGGGGAGGGGGGTACTGTCACATTAACTCCTTCCCGCAAAATGATGTGTCTGGTACGTCGGTATTGCAAGTAACTTACTGCAGTCCTATGTACCAAGCATGTCAGGACTTTAAAGAGGCTCTGTCACCAGATTTTGCAACCCCTATCTGCTATTGCAGCAGATAGGCGCTGCAATGTAGATTACAGTAACGTTTTTATTTTTAAAAAACGAGCATTTTTGGCCAAGTTATGACCATTTTTGTAATTATGCAAATGAGGCTTGCAAAAGTCCAAGTGGGTGTGTTTAAAAGTACAAGTCCAAGTGGGTGTGTATTATGTGCGTACATCGGGGCGTTTTTAATACTTTCACTAGCTGGGCGCTCTGATGAGAAGTAACATCCTCTTCTCTTCAGAACGCCCAGCTTGTGACAGTGCAGATCTGTGACGTCACTCACAGGTCCTGCATCGTGACGGCAGCAGAGGCTACAGTTGATTCTGCAGCAGCATCAGCGTTTGCAGGTAAGATCGACTTACCTGCAAACGCTGATGCTGCTGCAGAATCAACTGTAGCCTCTGGCAGTGGCGGACACAGACTGCAAAAGGCCCCTGTGCAGATAATGTGCCAGGGCCCCCCCGCCCCCCCCCCCAATACCGACAAAGTTACCTAAACATATATATGCATATAAAAATAAACCTTACTAATAAAAATTATGAAGGAAGATTTATATTGTACATTTTATTACCAGTTTAGAACACAAGTAACACATTTTTTTCCGGGTTAAATTCTTATCTAAACTAAGTCCCTAAATGTGGGCAAAGAAAATGAAAAACCTATACTCACCTCCTCCGGCGCCTCCGTTCCCCCTCCGCAGCCCCTATCCCTTTCTGTGTTTACAAAGCTGCTGTGGTGACGCGCGGTCGATGGCACATGACCGCTGCAGCCAATCAATGCCCTCAACAGCGATTTGCTGTGGAACTACTGTCCTCAGCAGCACACCAATGAGGAGTTATTGGCAGCAGCGGTCACGTGCCATCGGCAGCGCGTCACCAGTGCAGCCTTGTACACTTGTAACACAGACCGAGACAGGAGGATGGGGGCTGCGGCGGGTGAACGGAGGCGAGGGAGGAGGTGAGTATAGTTTTTTTATTTTCTTTGCCCACATTTAGAGACTTAGGTTAAATTGAATCATTGAATATAACACAAAGCACTCATGCAACTGAGATGCAATAATTTAGATGATCTTATCATGCTTAGCTTACTGCACTGTTACCTATCAAGCAGGACTGAATCTCAAGATATCTACAGAGGGGGCTGTATGGCGTTATCTACAGGGGGGACTGTATGGCGCTATCAACAGAGGGGGCTGTATGGCGTTATCTACAGGGGGGACTGTATGGCGCTATCTACAGAGGGGTCTGTATGGCGCTATCTACAGGGGGGTCTGTATGGCGCTATCTACAGGGGGGACTGTATGGCGCTATCTACAGGGGGGACTGTATGGCGCTATCTACAGGGGGGACTGTATGGCGCTATCTACAGGGGGGACTGTATGGCGCTATCTACAGGGGGGACTGTATGGCGCTATCTACAGGGGGGACTGTATGGCGCTATCTACAGGGGGGACTGTATGGCGCTATCTACAGAGGGGGCTGTATGGCGTTATCTACAGGGGGGCTGTATGGCGTTATCTACAGGGGGCTGTATGGTGTTATCTACAGGGGGGACTTTATGGCGTTATCTACAGTGGGGTCTGTATGGCGTTATCTACAGGGGTTCTGTATGGCGTTCCCTACAGGGGGGGTCTGTAGGGAAAGTCATACAGCCCCCCCCTGTAGGGAACGCCATACAGACCCCCCTTTAGGGAACGCCATACAGACCCCCCTGTAGGGAACGCTATACAGCCCCCCCTGTAGGGAACGCTATACAGCCCCCCCTGTAGGGAACGCCTTACAGCCCCCCCCTGTAGGGAACGCTATACAGCCCCCCCCCTGTAGGGAACGCCATACACCCCCAATCACTCAAAAAAATGCGACCTACAGTGTGAAAAGACAAAAGACATGTATCCCCTATCCACAGGATAGGGGATACATGTGTGATCGCTGGCATTGATAGGGAGAGCGGGGGACCGAAAGTCCCCCGAAGTTCTCCATCACTCACCTCTGACTTCCGGTGTCTGCGCAGCTCAAGTGTGACCGGCGCTCCATTCATTTCTACGGAGCTGCCGACACAGACCCCGGAAGTCCGAGGTTTGTGATGGAGAACTTCAGGGGACTTTCGGTCCCCCGTTCTCCCTATCAATGCCAGCGATCACACACGTATCCCCTATCCTGTGGATAGGGGATACATGTCTTATGTTTAATGGCAGAGCGGGGAGATACTCCCTGCTCTGCCGTAGTGTTCCGTGGCATCGCGCTGTAGCAGCCATAGCGGCAGCTAGCGGAGATTCCGGCCAAGGTGGGGGCCCGTGCCGGCAGGTGACGCGGGCCCCCTCATGCCGCGGCCCCGTAGCAGCCGCTACGGCTGCTATAGCAGTAGTTACGCCCCTGTGTTAGGGGGAGTTCACACTGAGGTTTTTTTCGCGAAAAACGTCAGAAAGTGCCTCCCATTGAAATCCATGAAATTTTTCCTGCGAGCAGTAAAAACCGCATGCGGGAAAAAGAAGCGCAATGCCCTTTCTTCGGGCGTTTCTGTCTCTGACTTCCCATTGACAACAATGGCAGGCAGAAAATGCGTTTTTTGCTGCGTTTCCCTGCCCACGGCCCGATGGCCGAAAAACGCCACAAAAAAACGCAATGAAAAACGCGGGAAGTGTTCTACCGGCAGGTCAAAATATGCCTCAAAATTCCGGAAGGAATTATGAGGCAGATTTTTCTACATAAAAACTTCTCCCTTCTGACATGAACTTTTTAACTTCATCTACCTGTCCTCTGCAGTCTGCACGTCCTCCACTCGTCCTGTGTCTGTCCTCCGCTCATCCTATGAGTTCTCCGGCAGTCCTGACTGTACTGTCCAGCCGCCCGAAGTCTTACGTCGCACCGCCCCCTGTCCTCTCCCCTGCCTGAGCGCTCCTCCTACCACCAGCATCGCCGTCCTGTCCTATTCATCTGTGCCAGATTGGCAGTGCAGTGTAGCGGCTATCACCGGGCCCGGGCACCCGCCCCCTCCCTCCCGATTGGTAGTGCAGTGTGGCGGCTATCACCGGGCCCCCGCCCCCTCCCTCCCCTCATGCCTAGTGTTGTGATGCTACTAGGCATGAGGGGGCCCGTGCCGCCAGGCCTGGTACATAAAATGTAATGTGCCTGTCAGGGCGACACGGGCCCCCCCATGCCGCGGGCCCCGTAGCAGCTGCTACGGCTGCTACTGTGGTAGTTACGCCACTGAACGGGCCCCCTTCCCACGCGGGGCCCTTGTGCAGCTGCACCGGCTGCACATGCGGTATGTCCGCCCCTGGCCTCTGGTGCCGATGTGGCCGTCACGATGCAGGACCTGTGAGTGACGTCACAGATCTGCACTGTCACAAGCTGGGCGTTCTGAAGAGAAGAGGATGTTACTTCTCATCAGAGCGCCCAGCTAGTGAAAGTATTAAAAACGCCCCGATGTACGCACATAATACACACCCACTTGGACTTGTACTTTTAAACACACCCACTTGGACTTTTGCAAGCCTCATTTGCATAACTACAAAAATGGTCATAACTTGGCCAAAAATGCTCGTTTTTTTAAAATAAAAACGTTACTGTAATCTACATTGCAGCGCCTATCTGCTGCAATAGCAGATAGGGGTTGCAAAATCTGGTGACAGAGCCTCTTTAAGCTGTCGCTGTGTAAAGCGACACAGTGACAGAACCGGCAACTCAGCTCTAAAGCAGAGTTGCCGGGCAGGAGATGCTGGCATGGGATCAATCAGATTGGTCCGGTGCCGGCGAGCGCTGTGATTGGCCAGTCTGTACTGACTAGCCAAACAAAACGCAGACGTATTGTTTTCCCAGCATCTCCTGCTCTGTGAGGGCTCAACTGTGTCCTGGAGCCTGACAGAGCCAGATGCTGTGTAGATAGATAAAAATGTACATAAAGCCGGCGATCAGTCCCCTCACCAGCTGATAAAACACTACAACCACCATCATCTGGTGATCAGTGTCATCAGACCTGTCCTCAGTCCTGTCACCGCCTCTCATCAGACCTGTCATCGCCTCTCATCAGACCTGTCATCAGAGCTGTCATCGCCTGTCATCAGAGCTGTCATCGCCTGTCATCACTTGTCATCAGACCTGTCATCGCCTGTCAGCAGACCTGTCATCAGAGCTATCATCGCCTGTCATCAGACCTGTCATCAGACCTGTCATCTCCAGTTAGAAATATAAAATATGGCCCAAAGGCTTTACACCACTGATGTGACAAACCAAATGTTATTCTCAGATACAGACTCAGCAGGTGAAGGTGAAGCAGTTTGTGATTTCATCTGAATCTAGAGAAACTGACTCTGAACCCCCCGTCAGCGCGGAAGAGTCGCAGGTGCTGCTATGCCCGGATTATCACGGGTAGCTGCAGATAATTATAGCCCCCCAAGTGCCTGATTTTACAGCCTCCTCAGGGATCAATTTGATGCCACAGGGTTCGAGGCCATTGATTTTTTTCCATTTTTTTTTCTGACTCCCTAATAAATTTGATGGTTGAGCAGACGAATATCTATGCTGCTCCGTTTATCTCCAAAAACCGTGACCCCCTACTATGCCAGAGGCCAAAATTGTACTCCAACAAATGCAGCAGAGCTGTATACATTCTGGGGCATCCTGTCAGGATACTTATCTAGCCAAGGCCCCATCGTGGTTTCACTCACTGGGGTCCTTTCCGTCACATTGAGCATTTTGCTTTGAAGGTGCCTCATGTGTTGGGCGGGAACCGAGAGATGCTGTGTGTGGAGGTCCACATGCGGAGCACCAATGCTTATATTTGCATAATCCTGCAAATTTACAATGGCCTTCATTGAATAACCAGCATGCACCAGACCTGCGGACGGCCACTGACCCTTGAGGAAAAGGAGCTGATGAGCCAGATGCCATTAATGGAAAGGGGTGTGTTTTTTGGGTCATCATAAGACGCAACCATACGTCAGTGGATTTAACACCCCAACCAAAATTTGGTTATAACGCTAGACGACGTCTGAATTCTCCGTCGTAGTGCCACCATGTGGAACCACCATGTGACTTATAAGCACTATAAATGCTATCCATGTAAATGAAAAGTTCCGAACAGCGTTCAGGGTGGTGCTGACCCATGACACAACCCATAACGGAAAAGGCCTGTATCCAATTATTCATGGTTTTGGCTACCCTGGGTTTTCGATCCTATGGTTTGCTATCAAGAACCCTTCTTTCCTTATCAATGGTGTGTTGGTCCACGGATACCGGGGACCATGTATTAACCCCTTAAGGACACAGTCTGTTTTCGCCTAATGGACCAGGCCATTTTTTCAAAACTGACATGTGTGACTTGATGTGGTAATAACTTCGGAATGCTTTCACCTATCCAAGCGATTCTGAGAATGTTTTCTCGCGACACATTGGACTTTAAATTAGTGGTAAAATTTGGTCGATACATTCCGTGTTTATTTGTAAAAAACACCAAAATTTAGAGAAAATGTGTAAAAATTAGCATTTTTCGAAATTTAAATGTATCTGCTTGTAAGACAGATAGCAACACCACACAAAATAGTTACTAGTTAACTTCCCCCATATGTCTACATTAGATTGGCATCGTATTTTGAAGATCCTTTTATTTTTCTAGGACGTTACAAGGCTTAGAACTTTAGAAGCAATTCCTCACAATTTCAAGAAAATTTCAAAAGGCTATTTTTTTAGGGACCAGTTCAGTTCTAAAGTGACTTTGAGGTGCCCATATATCAGAAAACCCCATAAAACTCCCCATTTTCAAAACCTAAACCCTCAAAGTATTAAAAATAGCTTTTAGAAAGTTTCTAAACCCTTTAGGGGCTTCACAGGAATTACAGCAAAGTGGAGGTGAAATTTACAAATGTAATTTTTTTTGCAGAAAATCAGTTTGAATCCATATTTTTCTGTAACACAGAAATTTTTACCAGAGAAACGCAACTGAATATTTATTGCCCAGATTCTGAAGTTGTTGGACTGAAGCACAGGCCTCAGAAGCAAAGGAGGACTTAGTCGATTTTGGGGCCTTCTTTTTCTTAGAATATATTTTAGGCACCATGTCAGGTTTGAAGAGGTCTTGTGGTGCCAAAACAGTAGAAACCCCCCAAAAGTGACCCCATTTTGGAAACTACCGAAGGGAATGAGCGCCATTTGACTTTTGGAGTTCAAATTTAGCTGGAATGGTTTGCAGAGGCCATGTCGCATTTGCAAAGCCCCTGAGGGGACAAAACAGTGGAAACCCCCAAAAGTGACTTCATTTAGGAAACTACACCCCTCAAGTAACTTAATTAAGGGTATAGTTAGCATTTTGACCCCACAGGTTTTTTGCAGAATTTTTTGGAAGTAGGCTGTGAAAATGAAAATCTACATTTTTTTCCGATTAAATGTAGCTAAACCTAATTTTTTTTCATTTCCACAAGGATTAAAGGAGAAAAGGCACCCCAACATTTATAAAGAAAATCCTCTTGAGCACAGCAATACCCCATATGTGGTTATAAACTACTATTTGGACACACGGCAGGGATTAGAAGGGAAGGAGCTCTATTTAGCATTCAGATTTTGCTGGATTGGTTTGCGGCACCCTGTCGCATTTGCAAAGCCCCTGAGGGCCCAAAACAGTGGAAACACCCCAAAAGTGACCCAATTTAGAAAACGACACCGCTCAAGGTACTCATCGAAGGGTATAATTAGCATTTTGACTCACAGGTTTTTTGTCTGAATTTATTTGAATTAAGCCGTATTTACTGGTATTTCAATATATAATGTGGGGGCATGTGTATGATGTGAAGAGCAAATCAGTATAATAAAAGGTACATAAATAATACAATTAATAATTCATAGATGTGTGGTAAGCCTTGTAGCAATCCTTTATGCACAGACCCGTTTTTTCGGGGCAGGTGTCGCACTGATAAGTGGTGACCCTTCTTATGCCACTTTTGCTACACACTCTGCACCTCTTTTGGGATCTCCCCTTCTTTGCAGTTTGGGGAATGATGCCGGTAAAGTGTTGCCCTGGTACAATACGGGCGCCCTCACTTTCAGCAGATGTGTTTGGGCCCTCCCCAACCTGGTTTTCAAACACAAGCACCTTGGTAATCTCCTCCTGAAAATTAAGGAATGACTCTGTCCGGCCTGCACATTTGCATAGCACGTAAGTGTGATACAATGCCATCTGTACTAATGGCACGGCCACCTTTTTGTACCACACCCTTGTCTTCCGCATTGAACTATACGGCTTCAGCACTTGATCTGAGAGATCAACCCCTCCCAAGTACTTATTATATATAGCCCACGATGCAATCTGGATTGTGGGTCACCGTGGTGGCACCTCGTACAGGGACAGGGGTGCTGCCGTTTCCATGTATTGTGGTCAAGAGAAGGACATCCCGCTTGTCCTTATACTTGACGAACAACACTTTCTCGCTGTATAATGCACCCCTTTTGACACGTTGCGCAATCAGAGTTTTAGAGCGGCCTCTATGGTTTCTGCGCACCGTGCCGCAGGCTGCAGTATTTCTGGTGGAGAGGCATTTAAATAGTGGGATGCTGATGTAGAAGTTATCCACGTAATGTTGGAGCTCCAAGAGGGGGAGGATTCTGGGGGTTCAATCCTGAAGTCCTTCCCTTCATAAACCCAAAACCTGAGCTGCTCTAGCTCAGTTTGTACATTTTTATCCCATACCTTGCCCTCTTACTGGGTAGGTATTGGCGGAATTTTAGCCTACCCATAAAATGTACTAGGGACCAATATTTTTCAGGTAATCCAGGATCTGTCAGCATGCATCTGATCATTTCCATCAGAGTTCTGTTCTTCCTTTCTGCTGCCCCCATTTGTCCCTTTAAATCTGCCGTTCCAATTATCTGCACGTGGATCAGAGATTGTGGTTTTGACCTTTTGTTTAGTCCCTTTGCACGTGGATCAGAGATTGTGGTTTTGACCTTTTGTTTAGTCCCTTTTGGAAATGGTTTCTGCTGTTCTGCTTTCCATATTGTACAGTCCTTCTTTAGGTGTCCCTGTTTGTTGCACCTGAAACATTCTCTTCTTTCCTTCTTTTGATATTTTGTCTCTGTAGCTTTAACCCCTTCCCGCCGCAGCCACTTTTGGACTAAATGACTATTCCCGTACTCTGCAGGTGTATGTATATTGCTGTTTATATGTCATTATCTTGATTGTATTCACATTTATTTTTTGGTATATGCCTATCTGTGCAAAAGTTTTATACTTATTGCCTGCTTGAAAACTACTTAGACACTTTAGCATTTTTGGGGGATCATTTTTCCGTATATGTAAGCTGGGTGGAGTACATCAGGGTATATGTAAGCTGGGCGGAGTACATCAGGGTATATGTAAGCTGGGTGGAGTACATCAGGGTATATGTAATCTTTGCGGAGTACATGAGGGTATATGTAATATGTGCGGAGTACATCAGGGTATATGTAAGCTGTGTGGAGTACATCAGGGTATATGTAAGCTGGGTGGAGTACATCAGGGTATATGTAAGCTGGGTGGAGTACATCAGGGTATATGTAATCTGTGCGGAGTACATCAGGGTATATGTAATATGTGCGGAGTACATCAGGGTATATGTAAGCTGGGCGGAGTACATCAGGGTATATGTAAGCTGGGTGGAGTACATCAGGGTATATGTAATCTTTGCGGAGTACATGAGGGTATATTTAATATGTGCGGAGTACATCAGGGTATATGTAAGCTGTGTGGAGTACATCAGGGTATATGTAAGCTGGGTGGAGTACATCAGGGTATATGTAAGCTGGGTGGAGTACATCAGGGTATATGTAATCTGTGCGGAGTACATCAGGGTATATGTAATATGTGCGGAGTACATCAGGGTATATGTAAGCTGGGTGGAGTACATCAGGATATATGTAAGCTGGGTGGAGCACATCAGGGTATATGTAATATGTGCGGAGTACATCAGGGTATATGTAAGCTGTGTGGAGTACATCAGGGTATATGTAAGCTGGGTGGAGTACATCAGGGTATATGTAAGGCAATTTTTTGTTGGTGTAACATGTACACTCAGGTTGGAATATTTTGATTATCTGATACCATCTTCCAATAAATTCTTAATCTTTCTACAGGTGTTATGGATACCTATGGTCCATTCGTCCAGTTCTGTAGTGGAGGTTGTCTATGATGTTCAACTTTGGAAATTGTGGGCTTGTTCCCCCTTTCTCCTGTTGGTTATTACCACATGCGGGCCCTCTGTATGCATGGGAGTGTTACCTTATGTATACGCATTTATATACTTGTTTTTCTTTTCTATATATGGATTTGGCGTCTCGGTATGTCTTCAGCTTTCTCAAGGGGTAGGTATTGGTACTTTTATGCGTACCGGCTCTATTTTTATTCTTATATATGCCTATTGGTATATTCATTTATATATTGGTATGTCTGTATTTCTGCACGATATCATATCTATTTCATGTATATACTATATTTCTTTGTGTACCGACCTTATTTATATTTTTAGTATTACATGGAACTATGGGTGCACTAATTCATATATTTACATGCTCATGTTTATGCCCTATAGCATATTATATATATATTGAATATGCACAAATTCACTTGTTTTATGTTTTATGAAACAAATTCATTATGACATCATATTTACACATATGCACTTTATTCCACAAAATATTTATTATTGGATATGTAATGATGTAGTATATTTTTTTTACACATATGGATTTTAGGTCAATCCATGTTTATTGTTGGATATATTATTATGTATTAGACCATCTACATTGATGGATTTCAGGTTACTACATATTTATTATTTCATATATTGTTTTTATATCTGTACACAGATAAGTATATTTTTTCTCCTTTTATATAACACATTTTACAACGATCTGTATTTTGACACTTTCATATAGGTCCCTATTTTTGTCGATTTATACAGCACATTATACAATGATCCACATCAAAAATGTGTGTAAGACTTGTGTATGAGTAACAGCGGTTTTATGTTTTTCAGGTGCCGTCCTCATCTCTTCTCACATATTTTATTTCTTTTGTATTTTTCTCTTTTTATCACTGTCACGAGCACGCGTGTTCACTCACCTGTATTCACTCTCTGTCTATTATCCTCACTTTATTTATTTATTCTTTTATTTTCAATACTTATGCATACACGAATATATATCTTTACCATTATGGTTTTTTATTGTAAATGAAAGTGAATTTTTAAAGTGTATGGTACTCTTTATATTGATATATATATATGCCTGTAAAGTATAGATTCTTATATTTGTGTTGGTGTATGCACATATATGTATTTATGTATATTCATATGTGATGTTTATGTGCGTGCTATAGGCGTCTAGAAAGTATGTATGAACTGCCTTGGGATATACCCTGGTATTCGGGATTATTTTAAACTTTGCCAGCTGTGTTTCATCGCTGAGACATGGTCTCTACTCCTTCGGGGTGAACTGTCTCAGCGATGTATACGGCATCCCTAGCTTGCATACGTCTATTGTCCCTTGTTTGGGCTTCTGGCATATTTGCCAGGCTCTAAGATGGCCACTGACCTCTCCCTACATAACAAGTATGGCCACGCCAGTCCCTTCCTTTAGTTCTTTTGCGGCGCGCACGCGCAGTGCGTACTCTGATGCGGCTGATGTCTATGGGCATGACTTCCGGCGCTCGGATGAACGCCGGTGCGCATGCGCAACGGAGGCATAATGGCGTCCGCAAACACGAGTGCAGCTCCTTTCATCTGTCCACATCTCTGATCTCTGCAGCATGGTAGGTGTAACCTTGCCTGTGATTATAATGCCCATATGCTGTGCACACTTTCTGTCTATTGGACATTGACATAATCCCCTCCCTTTGTATCTCATACTTAAAGTGACCATTATCCCAGCAGTCAATACCCCTTGAGAAAGCTGACGGCGAAACGCGCGTCGGGGGCGGTCAGTGTGGAGTTATCTTGTGTGAGATCCATCATGCAATCCACGGGTTTGTGCAGTCTTCTTAACTTATGAAGTAGGGCAATTTTTGGGTGCAATTGTGCAGTCGTAGCCGTGTATTTTCACACGTATGCACAATGTTGTGCTCTTTGGTTAGGTGTATAGTATATCTATAGCCTCTTCAGCAGTTTAACAAATTGACTCATTACACATCCTCTTTGGATGTAGACCTCTGCACTTTACCACATCACAGGATGTTTATATTGTGTTAGCTTATAACTTGGATTATTTACGCAGTTCCTCCACACTCTCCTTTTTAAATTGTGTGCAATACTGTTTTTATCTCTTCATGGCCAATGTGTTATTTGCATTTCAATAAAGTTTGTTTTATACTGTCATGGTACATAATTTGTGCTATGTGTCGCTCATTTTTTGGATTTACTAGTAGTCTTCACAGTCTGGTATAGGTATTGACATATGTCAGCTGGGCGGAGAACATCAGGGTATATGTAAGCTGTGCGGAGTAAATCAGGGTAAATGTAAGCTGTGCGGAATACATCAGGGTATATGTAAGCTGGGCGGAGTACATCAGGGTATATGTAAACTGTGCGGAGTACATCAGGGTATATGTAAGCTGTGCGGAGTACATCAGGGTATATGTAAGCTGGGTGGAGTACATCAGGGTATATGTAAGCTGTGTGGAGTACATCAGGGTATATGTAAGCTGGGCGGAGTACATCAGGGTATATGTAAGCTGTGCGGAGAACATCAGGGTATATGTAAGCTGGGCGGAGTACATCAGGATATATGTAAGCTGTGCGGAGTACATCAGGGTATATGTAAGCTGTGCGGAGTACATCAGGATATATGTAAGCTGTGCGGAGTACATCAGGGTATATGTAAACTGGACGGAGTACATCAGGGTATATGTAAGCTGGACTGAGTACATCAGGGTATATGTAAGCTGTGAGGAGGCATCAGGGTATATGTAAGCTGTGCGGAGTACATCAGGGTATATGTAAGCTGGGCGGAGTACATCAGGGTATATGTAAACTGGGCGGAGTACATCAGGGTATATGTAAGCTGTGCGGAGTACATCAGGGTATATATAAGCTGTGAGGAGTACATCAGGGTATATGTAAGCTGTGCGGAGTACATCAGGGTATATGTAAGCTGTGCGGAGTACATCAGGGTATATGTAAGCTGGGCGGAGTACATCAGGATATATGTAAGCTGGGCGGAGTACATCAGGGTATATGTAATCTGTGCGGAGTACATCAGGATATATGTAAGCTGTGCGGAGTAGTACATCAGGGTATATGTAAACTGGACGGAGTACATCAGGGTATATGTAAGCTGGACGGAGTACATCAGGGTATATGTAATCTGTGCGGAGTACATCAGGATATATGTAAGCTGTGCGGAGTAGTACATCAGGGTATATGTAAACTGGACGGAGTACATCAGGGTATATGTAAGCTGGACGGAGTACATCAGGGTATATGTAAGCTGTGAGGAGGCATCAGGGTATATGTAAGCTGTGCGGAGTACATCAGGGTATCTGTAAGCTGGGCGGAGTACATCAGGGTATATGTAAACTGGGCGGAGTACATCAGGGTATATGTAAGCTGTGCGGAGTACATCAGGGTATATATAAGCTGTGAGGAGTACATCAGGGTATATGTAAGCTGTGCGGAGTACATCAGGGTATATGTAAGCTGTGCGGAGTACATCAGGGTATATGTAAGCTGGGCGGAGTACATCAGGATACATGTAAGCTGTGAGGAGTACATCAGGGTATATGTAAGCTGGGCGGAGTACATCAGGGTATATGTAAGCTGTGCGGAGTACATCAGGGTATATGTAAGCTGGGTGGAGTACATCAGGGTATATGTAATCTGTGCGGAGTACATCAGGGTATATGTAAGCTGTGAGGAGTACATCAGGGTATATGTAATCTGTGAGGAGACATCAGGGTACATGTAAGCTGTGCGGAGTACATCAGGGTATATGTAAGCTGGGCGGTGTACATCAGGGTATATGTAAACTGGGTGGAGTACATCAGGGTATATGTAAGCTGTGCGGAGTACATCAGGGTATATGTAAGCTGTGAGGAGTACATCAGGGTATATGTAAGCTGTGCGGAGTACATCAGGGTATATGTAATCTGGGCGGAGTACATCAGGATATATGTAAACTGTGAGGAGTACATCAGGGTATATGTAATATGTGCGGAGTACATCAGGGTGTATGTAAGCTGTGAGGAGTACATCAGGGTATATGTAAGCTGTGCGGAGTACATCAGGGTATATGTAAACTGGGCGGAGTACATCAGTGCATATGTAAGATGGGTGGAGTACATCAGGGTATATGTAAGCTTGGCGGAGTACATCAGGGTATATGTAAGCTGGGCAGTACATCAGGGTATATGTAAGCTGGGCAGTACATCAGGGTATATATAAGCTGGGTGGAGTACATCAGGGTATATGTAAGCTGGGTGGAGTACATCAGGGTATATGTATTCTGGGCGGAGTACATCAGGGTATATGTAAGTTGGGCGGAGTACATCAGGGTATATGTAAGCTGGGCGGAGTACATCAGGATATATGTAAGCTGGGTGGAGTACATCAGGGTATATGTAAGCTGGGTGGAGTACATCAGGGTATATGTAAGCAAGGTGGAGTACATCAGGGTATATGTAAGCTGGGTGGAGTACATCAGGGTATATGTAAGCTGGGTGGAGTACATCAGGGTATATGTAAGCTGGGTGGAGTACATCAGGGTATATGTAAGCTGGGTGGAGCACATCAGGGTATATGTAAACTGGGTGGAGTACATCAGGGTATATGTAAGCTGGGTGGAGTACATCAGGGTATATGTAAGCTGTGCGGAGTACATCAGGGTATATGTAAACTGTGTGGAGTACATCAGGGTATATGTAAACTGGGTGGAGTACATCAGGGTATATGTAAGCTGGGTGGAGTACATCAGGGTATATGTAAACTGGGTGGAGTACATCAGGGTATATGTAAGCTGGGCGGAGTACATCAGGGTATATGTAAGCTGTGCGGAGTACATCAGGGTATATGTAAGCTGGGCAGTACATCAGGGTATATGTAAGCTGGGTGGGGTACATCAGGGTATATGTAAGCTGGGTGGAGTACATCAGGGTTTATGTAAACTGGGCGGAGTACATCAGGGTATATGTAAGCTGTGAGGAGTACATCAGGGTATATGTAAGCTGGGTGGAGTACATAAGGGTATATGTAAGCTGGGTGGAGTACATCAGGGTATATGTAAGCTGGGTGGAGTACATAAAGGTATATGTAAACTGTGAGGAGTACATCAGGGTATATGTAAGCTGGGTGGAGTACATCAGGGTATATGTAATCTGGGTGGAGTATATCAGGGTATATGTATTCTGGGCGGAGTACATCAGGGTATATGTAATCTGTGCGGAGTACATCAGGGTATATGTATTCTGGGCGGAGTACATCAGGGTATATGTAAGCTGTGAGGAGTACATCAGGGTATATGTAAGCTGTGTGGAGTACATCAGGGTATATGTAAGCTGGGCGAAGTACATCAGGGTATATGTAAGCTGTGCGGAGTACATCAGGGTATATGTATTCTGTGCGGAGTACATCAGGGTATATGTATTCTGTGCGGAGTACATCATCAGGGTATATGTATTCTGGGCGGAGTACTTCAGGGTATATGTAAACTGGGTGGAGTACATCAGGGTATATGTAAGCTGGGTGGAGTACATCAGGGTATATGTATTCTGGGCGGAGTACATCAGGGTATATGTAAGCTGGGCGGAGTACATCAGGGTAATAGGATAATGTAATAATGGGGTGAATATCCATGGATTGGTGGGGTCACTTCATGCACAGGCCGGGATTATTGGGGATTATACAGAATATCTGCGCTCCAGTATCGCCTTATATGTGACTTCTTCATTAGTCCTATAAGCCGCAAAAGGCCCTAAAGTTTCCTCATCTCCGCTGCATCTACGGGGTCACCTGTGGGGTCCAGTAAATGATGATGTGGGGTATTTAGTGAAAAACGACTGGACCTAAAATATGAGTCTGGGCCGTCATTCAGCGTGATTGCGTTCTTAGAGACATAACGTGCTATTTTCCGGTGACGGCGCTGTGCGAGGGATCGGTTGTTGGGGAACGAGCTGTCATTTTTATTGGTTCCATTTTGGGGTAAATGCGCTTTTTTTATCGCTATTTATTATATTGTTTGGGAGATGAGGAAACCAAAAAACATCAATTCTAGCGCGGTTTTGTTTCTTCTTTTTTACAGCGTTCACCGTGCGGTATAAACAACATGTGACCTTTATTCTGCGGGGCGATACGATTACAGCGACACCAAATTTATATCGTTTTTTCACGTTTCACTATTTTCCCACAATAAAAATTCTCTTTTCCAAAAAATCCTGTTTTGGTGTCGCCATTTTCTGACAGCCGTAACTTTTTTATTTTCCGGTTGATATCGCTGCGGGAGGACTTGTTTTATGCGTGACGAACTGTCGTTTCTATTGGTGCAATTCTGCGTTACTCGCGACTTATTCATCACTTTTTATTACATTTTTTTGAGACAAGACGACAAAAAAATAAAATGCTGTCATTGTGTTTTATTTATTTTTTTACGGTGTTCACCGTGCGGTAAATAATGCGATATTTTCAACGTTCTTTTCATGTTGTGCCGCCTCCAGCGCTGCATTTATATCTTTCTCTATGTTGGGTCTCATTTTATACCGTTTCCTCAGCAGAAATAAGCTGCTGTTCAGACTGGAGCTGTCGTGCAGCTTTTGCAGCGCTGTCATGTCTGATGTGGATACGTTGCTCGAATCAATGGCCTCGAACCTGTGGCATCAAATTGATACCTGAGGAGGCTGTAAAATCAGGCACTTGGGGCTATAATTATCTGCAGCTACCCGTGATAATCCGGGCATAGCAGGACCTGCGACTCATCCGCGCTGACAGGGGGGTTCAGAGTCAGTTTCTGACAGGCGATGACAGGTCTGATGACAGGCGATGACAGGTCTGATGACAGTCTGATGACAGGTCTGATGACAGGCGATGACAGGTCTGATGACAGGTCAGATGACAGTCGATGACAAGTCTGATGACAGGTCAGATGACAGGTCTGATGACAGGTCTGATGACGGGTCTGATGACAGATGATGACAGGTCTGATGACAGATGATGACAGGCGATGACAGGTCTGATGACAGGTCAGATGACAGGCGATGACAGGTCTGATGACAGATGATGACAGGCGATGACAGGTCTGATGACAGGTCTGATGACAGGGATGACAGGTCTGATGACAGGCGATGACAGGTCTGATGACAGATGATGACAGGCGATGAGAGATCTGATGACAGGCAATGACAGGCAATGACAGGTCTGATGACAGGCGATGACGGGTCTGATGACAGGCGATGACAGTAGTTTTTTTTTTTTATATTTCAACTGAACAATAGGAGCGGAGCGTCCACCAGTGACCCTGCTGTATTTAAAAGTGGGGATACCCTACCTACCTACCAAATTCTAAATGAGAGGTGTCATTGCTACCTAACCAGGATCTCGGGCAGTGGGCAATCTAGGGGTATACAGTATAATAACTTTATGGTGGTCCCTGTCTATTTATCTGGTCCCAGTCCTGATAATTGATCTCTGGTCCCTGTAGTAATGGCCCCCACACGTCCTCTCTGGATAGTCAGACATTGTGGGAGAATAAGACTGGGACAGACAGCAACCGACATCAGTAACAACATCAAGATGGAGAATACCAGAGATAACACATCATCACCAGAGGAGCTGCACAGGGATAACAACTAATAGTTACCACAGCGCCATCTACTGTCAGTGAGAGATAGTTCCTCCAGCATTCAGCTGCAGATGTTGTAATATTCCAGCATATGTACCCTGCCATTACCAGCGGAGCCGCTTTACTAGCAGAGACTGCGTTAGGGGTGCAGAGCTTCTCTAAGGCTGCGTTCACATGTATCAGTTGCATCAGCATCAGTTTTTTTTGTCTCTCAAGTGATTATAACTGATGCAAAAACTGATGCAAAAACGTATGAGTCGCCATCAGGCTTTTTCACAATTTTTACTACAAAAGCGTCAGTTGTCATCAGTTGTCATCAGTTTCTTACCATCAGTATTTAACATCCGTTTTTACCACAATGGTTCACCAAAAAGGTGGTCCAGGGTCTGAAAATGTGCCATAGTTTGTGATAGATTAGATACATGATAGATTAGATACTTCTTGTGTTCCATGTCAGGGCTCTCCTTCTCTGCTCCGGCCTTGGCGCTACACTGAAGTCTGACACACACATTGTAATATCACGTGTGTCATGTTCAGTGCAGCGCTAAGGGCGGCGCCAAAAGAGAGCCCAGAAGGCAGCTGCCGTCCACTGACCTCAGATCAGATCTACGAAGCAGCCATGGGAGCCTGAAAAGACGCCAAACACTCTCTGTATCTTCAAGGAGTAGATTGTTTTTGGCGCCTTTACAGCTACCCACAGTGCCCTCTGTATATAGTTCCACACACCCCTGTAGATAATGCCACAGTGACTTAATATAGTGCCACACCCCCCTTTATATAGTGCCCCACATGCCCCTGTATATAGTGCCACACATGCACCTGTAGATAATTCCGCAATGCCCTCTATATACAGGGGGTACTGCGCCAATATATACAGGGGGTACTGTGTCATTATATACAATGCCACAGTACCCCCTGTATATGATGTCACACAGCCCCCTGTAGATGGCGCCACACAGCGCCCCATGTAGATTGTGCCACATAGCGCCCCATGTAGATTGTGCAACATAGCGTCCCCCTGTAGATAGCGCCACCCCCACTGTATATAGTGCTATCCCCCTTCCCCTGTAGATAGCACCACTGAAGCTCCCTCCAGCAGAGGAATCCCCGGCCAGAGCATCGCCAACGCTGTGGCTGGGGATTCCCTCTCGGAGGACCCCCTGACGCCACTGTCCATATATGGACAGTGATGTCAGGAGTTACTCTCTAAATGGAATACCCGGCCAAAGCATCGCTGACGGCTACTCCTTGAGCGGAATCCCCTTTGCCGACTCTGGCCGGGGATTCCACACCAGGAGGAGCCCCTGACATCAATGTCCATATATAGACAGTAACCTCAGGGGTTTCCCCTAGGAGCGGAATCCCCGGCCAGATCATCGGCAACGGGGATTCCGCTCAATCAGTAGCCACTGACATCACTGTCCATATATGGACAATGATGTCAAGGGCTCCCCCGAGCACAGCACTTAACCCTTTCAGGACCAAGGGTCCTCGATGCCTCAATGACCAGCCCCATTTTTTCAAATCTGACATGTGTCATTTTATGTGGTAATAACTCTGGAATGCTTTTGCCTATCCAAGCGATTCAGAGATTGTTTTCTCGTGATATATTGTACTTTATGTTAGTGGAAAAATGTGGTCAATAAATTCGTAGCTTATTTGTGAAAAACGCCAAAATGTAAAGAAAATTTGCAAAAATTTTCCTTTTTCTAATTTTAAATGTAATCTACATTGTAAAATAGATAGTAATATCACATAAAATTGTTGGTAATTGACATCTCCCATATGTCTAGTTTATATTTGCATTGTTTTTTGAACATTATTTTATTTTTCTAGGACGTTACACGGCTTAGAACTTTAGCAGCAATTTCTTACATTTTCAAGAAAATTTCAAAAGGATATTTTGTCAAGGACCAGTTCAGTTCTGAAGTGGCTTTGAGGGCCTTATGTACTAGATAGACCCCATAAATCACCACATTTTAAAAACTGCACCCCTAAAAGTATTCAAAACAGCATTCAGAAAGTTTATTAACCCTTTAGGTGTTTCACAGGAATTAAAGCAAAGTAGAGGTGAAATTTACAAATTTCATTTTTTTGGGCGAAATTAATTTGTAATACATTTTTTTCTGTAACACAGAAGATTTTACCCGAGAAATGCAACTCAATATTTATTGCCCATATTCTGCAGTTTTTAGAAATATCCCACATGTGGCTCTAGTATGATAATGGACGGAAGCACCGGCCTCAGAAGCAAAGGAGCACCCAGTGGATTTTGGGGCCTCCTTTTTTTAGAATATATTTTAGGCACCATGTCAGGTTTGAAGAGGTCTTGTGGTGCCAAAACAGTGGAATCTCCCCAAAAGTGGTTTGGGAAACTACACACCTCAAGGAATTTATCTAGGGGTATAGTTAGCATCTTGACCAGACAGGTCTTTTGCTATATTTATTGGAATATGTCAATACGTTTTGACAATGTTTTTGTCCTTTTTTTTACAGTAATCACTGTGCGCTATAAATGACATTTTACTTTATTCTGCATGTCGGTACGATTACGGCGATATAGTTTTTTTTACGTTTTGTGGCGTTTGCGCAATAAAATCACTTTTCTATAAAATTATTTATTTTTTGTGTCACCATATTCTGAGAGCCGTAATTTATTTTATTTTTCAGTCCAAAAAAGCTGTGTAAGGGCTTGTTTTTTGCGGGACGGGTTGTAGTTTTTATTGGTATTATTTTGGGCTGCATGCCACTTGGATAAGATATTTTATATACTCATTTTGTATGGTGTAGTAAATACGGGTCTGCCCTAATATACCACTCTTTTGTCTAATTTTGTCCTGTGCTGTACTGTATACCACGGTATTAGTACTAGAGTCTCTTTATGATGTGTTTTTAAATGTATGTCATTTTTTATTAATAAAATTTATATATTCTTGCATACTTAGACGCTATAGCTCTTTTTTTCTTCGGTATGGTTCTATAATTATGGAGCAGTCTATTTTGATATAATATGGGGGGAAGTTGGTTTTCCAAACTGTACCTAGCCTACAACCAATATATGCTTAGAGCTTATCTATCTATATTCATTATCTCTGTGTTTTTCACAGCTGCTGGCTCTCAGCACCCCATGGATTTCAGAGTCCGTGATCAGTCATGGCTCACACACTTAGATGAAATGTGTAAAGAAGACTCTAGTTTGTTTTTAAATACTAGTGGGAGGGATTGTAGGGAACTCAGTAGTAGACTACGGAATCTGTTTCACCAGAGAACCAAAATCTGGTGGAACAAGGCATTCCTGGAGAAGTACCTCTCTAGGAAACTTATCCCGCGTGGCCTGAGAGTTCAGGTATTCCCATCATTTGACATAGAAAATGAAGATTTTAGAAAGAGGTGGGAGGACCTATCCGACTACTGTTCTAAAGGATATATGGAATTGTTGGTATCATCTAATAAATCCGCCTTAGTTGAGATTGAGAAAAATATTGAGGAAATTCAGACAACATTGAAAACAGAACTCCCTAGTACAGCTCTAGACAAAATATCAGAGGATCTGAATAAAGATCTAGAAAAATGGGAAAAGGAGATATGTACAGTCAAAGCTGGAAAATTCCAACGGGATGTTTTAGATTACCAGCAACAAAGGGTATACAGATGGCGCATGGGGAGAGGTTGGTCGAGATCCAAAATACGATCTCGATCATCCTCCATGTCATCCCATACATCGGCAGATGAACCCCCTAGATCAAGAGAGAATGGAACCACTTTGGAATCAACTAGTACCTCCAAAACTCTAAACTCACGAAGATTCTTCGATAGGCAAGTAAAACGAAAACAACCATCTTATGACCAGTGGGATAAGAAACCAAGGCGTAATCTTGAGGTAACGAATCTTTCTTCGCATGCCCTCTCTGATGCCCAATGTGATGTGCTAGGTAGAGGGTTAACTTTTTCACCGACAAATTCTTTTAATTTTTTTACAGCTTTAAAAGACTTACATTTATTTGCAAGAAAATTGGTGCTCAAAAAGCTACATAGTAGGGGAGATGTCCCTGTGGAGCTTAATAGCCCGATGGAGAGAGAGGCACTGTTAGCCTTAGAAGATCTTTTACGGGAGCAAAGTACTGATATCTCAGGTACGTTCCCAACAACTATTGTGCCAAAATCTACCAGATTTCCCCCTTTGTCCCTATGCCCTCAGGTGGAGATTTTTACAAAATTAGTTATTGATGATTTCAAAAAGCTGTCCGTACATAGGACAAATGACAATCTAACCTTTCAACAAAGGACCGCACTGAGGGAACTACAAGCATTAGATGATATAGTCATCAAACCCGCGGACAAAGGGGGAAATGTTGTAATTTGGCCAATAAATAAATATGAAAAGGAGGCATATAGGCAGTTGCGAGATAAACAGACATATATGAAGTTACCATACAATCCTTTGGGCTCTTTCTCACGGGAACTTCTGTTGATTTTGAACTTAGCTTTTGAAAAGGGCATCATCCCCAAGAAGATTTA
This sequence comes from Rhinoderma darwinii, assembly GCF_050947455.1. Lineage (NCBI taxonomy): Eukaryota > Metazoa > Chordata > Amphibia > Anura > Rhinodermatidae > Rhinoderma > Rhinoderma darwinii. The sequence goes on from NW_027461830.1 coordinate 92,397, forward strand.
TGATGGATTGGTGACCTCTGCCCCAAAAATACCGACCCTGTATTTCTTGCCTAAAATACACAAAAATCCCACCGACCCCCCTGGACGCCCGATCGTCTCCGGCATTGACGGACTCTGCGACCCGATATGTAAATTTATTGATTATTATTTGAAACCACTGGTCGCAGAGTTACCGTCATATGTCAAGGACACGACGGACGTCCTTAGGAGGATCGATGGGATTCAAATTGAACAAGATACGTACCTCGTGACTGCTGACATAGAATCCCTATATACCAGTATTAAACATCAAGATGGGCTGGGGGCGGTCCGCTTTTTCCTGGGGACCAGCAACTGGGATGGCCAACTATGTGATCTGATTATGGACCTATTACAATTTATTTTGAGTCATAATTTTTTTGTATTTAAAGATCTTTTTTATTTACAGAAACAGGGTACTGCAATGGGGGCGGCGTGCGCTCCGTCCTATGCAAACCTGTTTCTCGGTTTTTGGGAGAGGCAGGTTTTTCATGGGGACGGAGCCTGCGCCGCCGACCATGTACTTTCCTGGACACGTTATATTGACGACATTTTCTTTACCTGGCAAGGACCGGAGTCTGGGCTGATGACCTTTATGCAGCATTTGAATGACAATCAGTTCAATATCAAGTTAACGTATAAACATCATCCCCATCGAGTAGAATTCTTAGACATACAAATATTCACCGATACTCTGGGCTTTCTACATACCGATGTGTTCCGCAAGACCACATCGGTTAATGCTTTGCTGCATGCGTCATCAGCCCACACTCCCTCCACTATTAAAGCCATCCCAGTTGGTCAGTTCCTCAGGATGAAGCGGATCTGTTCCTCAGATATTCTATTTGAGCAGCAGTCAACTGATCTCTCTAGAAGATTTAGAGAAAGAGGATACAGTAACAGGAATATAAAATTAGGCTACAGGAGAGCGAGATCTACCCCCCGCACGGATCTCTTTAAACCAAAATCACGAGCCACTAATAATTCAAATGTGCGATTTATATCAACCTTCAATGGGCAGTGGGATGCAATGAGGACCATCCTAACCAGGCATTGGCCGATTTTAAAATCTGAACCACAGTTGGCACAGGGTCTATCAGTAAGACCATTAATGACAGCAAGGAGATCTAAAAATCTTAAGGATCTCCTTGTCTCCAGTCACTATGTACCCCAACAATTATGTCCATTTGGGTCACGAGGGCCTAGGAAAGGGTGCTTTCCATGTGGTGACTGTAAATCCTGTGCCAACATTTGCCGTGCAACGCACTTTTCCACTGTTGATGGGAAAAGACAATTCCAAATTAAAGAATACATCTCATGCAGCACCACTCATGTGGTGTATTACGCGACGTGTGGGTGTCCAAAAGTCTACGTGGGACTCACCTCTAGGGAGCTACGGGTCCGTACGAGGGAACACGTGCGTGACATTATGGGGGCAAGAGAATCCGTCGACATTACACAATTAAAAACATTACCGAGGCACTTTAAGACACATCATGATTGTAACCCCAAAACTTTATCAATACGGGGTATTGAGAGGGTTCATTGTGGCATCAGGGGGGGTAATGCGAAGAAGATTCTTGCACAGAAAGAGTGCAGGTGGATTGTCCTATTGGGGTCAATGAAACCTGACGGATTGAACGAAACATTAAGTTTTGCCCCTTTTCTGTAAAGTCTACTACTGATTTTATCAGTTATTAATTATGTTTTTTGTATTATAGTTATTTAGTCATCCTTCTACTTGTCCTATGTGTTTGGTGTCCTGGTGTTGTGCAGATCGGAGGCGACCTATCTGAACTCCGAGAAGAAGATAAGACCAAGAAAAGGAAGATATATATTTGATCCTTTTTGATGATAATTACTACTCTGTAATAAAGCAATATGAGATGTAGATGGCGCTATTGTGCCGTAATACTCTGTCCTGATATAGCTTTTCTATGAGTGGCCTGTCATGAGATTAATTTAAATATAATAGGGTTGAAATGTAACATTCTTGATATTTACGCACCCCGGAACAATGTCTAATTTAGTGAATCTTTGGAGTTATATGTACTGATGTAATTGAGCTCATATATAATATCACTTGGGAAAGTTTTTTATAACGCTCCACATTTCACAGGGTGTTTGTCTTGATAGGGAATATCATACAAATGTGTATGATTCTAACATTGCATAAGGCTATATCTATTAACCTTATGCTCTTAATATTAGTATTAATATATATTTTTCTGTTCATAATTTGTATATTTTAACACTATTTTCTTAATTTATGTTCAATGTAATACTACGTATGTGCTTTGACATACCATACACTTTGTTTTCTTTCTTTCTTGTCTGGTTCTCACTTTATCCATAAAATCTATGTATTTGTTTATTGTGATTAGACTGCATATAACTGTGCATCACGTCTCTAAATATATTCAACTAATTATTTATTTATGTATTAATCATTATTCTGTATCACTGATCTTCCTTTTGCATCTTTACATATGCCTTTGATTTCTATTGTAATCTAAGACGATCGTATAATGATATTATTATGTCAACGGAATTACTAAAATACAATATACAGTGTACATCTAAGATTCTGGGATCCTGATTTTGTCAAAGTGTGCCCTTTGAATCCACTTACCTCCTTGATGACGTGCGCTTGCTCGGTGGGGCGGTCTGCGGCGATGCCTGCCCCCTTCGGCCTCGATACATGCACTGCGCATGTCCGGAACTCCCGTTACGCGTCGGGAATCCGGATATGCGCTCCAGCATGCGGGGCCGGATGTGGGGCATGCCTCTCTTCCGGTCGCGTCATCGGACAAGCGCCGACTCTTGTCTCGGCGCTAATATGGATTTACCTCGTTATGTACACACACTATAAAAGGACTACACACACTATGGGCTTAATGTACCCCCTGAGGAAGCAACCAAAGATAGCGAAACGCGCGTTGGGGTTGTATTGTGGACCTCTCAGCACGGACATTTCGTGAGACTCTCACTTTTTAATGGGTAAGACAGCATGATTATAACTGCTCACCATACAATTACTGACTTTCCCTATATCACTATATTGTGGTCAGGTTTTGATCCACTTACCACATAAACATTAGGACTTTGAGTAATTATCAGTATATGATCCACTTGGATAAGATATTTTATATACTCATTTTGTATGGTGTAGTAAATACGGGTCTGCCCTAATATACCACTCTTTTGTCTAATTTTGTCCTGTGCTGTACTGTATACCACGGTATTAGTACTAGAGTCTCTTTATGATGTGTTTTTAAATGTATGTCATTTTTTATTAATAAAATTTATATATTCTTGCATACTTAGACGCTATAGCTCTTTTTTTCTTCGGTATGGTTCTATAATTATGGAGCAGTCTATTTTGATATAATATGGGGGGAAGTTGGTTTTCCAAACTGTACCTAGCCTACAACCAATATATGCTTAGAGCTTATCTATCTATATTCTGAGAGCCGTAATTTATTTATTTTTCAGTCCAAAAAAGCTGTGTAAGGGCTTGTTTTTTGCGGGACGGGTTGTAGTTTTTATTGGTATTATTTTGGGGTGCATGCAAATTTTTGATCACTTTTTATTCTATATTTTGGGAGGGGTGATTGACAAAAAAAAAGTGATGCTAGTATTGTTTTTTAATTATTTTTTGCGGTGTTCACCGTGCGGGAAAAATAATATCATTGTTTTATAGTTGGGGGCGTTACGAATGCGGTGATACCAAATATGTGTACTGTTTTAACGGTTTATTTTTTTCCTATAATAAGAGACTTATTATAGGAAAAAAAAGCATTTTTTGTAGCTTATAACTTGTTTTTACATTTGTATAAAACATTTTTATTACTTTTTTTTTTTTTTACTTGAAGACCTGCAGCACTGATGGCTGCTATAATACATTACACTACATAGGTAGTGTAACGTATTATAAACAGTCAGTGCAACGCTGACAGTCACACTGACAGGAAGCCTATGAGGATCAGCTGGTCCGTAGAATGGCAGACCGGAGGCTGTTGTATGGCCTCCGGTTTTGCCATGCAACTGACGGCAGCACCCGCAATCGGTCCTCGGGAAAGTTTGTTGTAGCAACAAACTTTCCAGTTTGTTGCTACCACAAATTTTCCCTGCGATCACATGATCGGGACCTGAACCAATCAGGTCCCGGTCATGTCTTCGGGACCAGAGGCAGGGGATAACAGCGCGATCCGGGTGTCAGCACTACTCTGAGACACCCGGATCGCGCTTTTAACACCCACTGTAAATTCACGTCGGCGCTGCACGGAGCCGCAGACACTGACACAGCCGGCGTCCCAGCGCTTTTCACAGCGCTATGCCGGCTGGAACAGTGATCTGTATATTCATGCCCTGGCTGCACAGGGTATGTACGAAAAGGACGTGGCTATACAGATTGTTGGCATGAAAGAGTTAAAGTAGCGTTGTGCCCAGGGGAATTCTCGGCGAGCGGAGGAGCTCCCTCTGCTCCTCCACTCTGAACTAATTCTCAATCAGGGACCTGATCACAGTTGACAGCTAGACATTCCCCCAGACGCACAGAGCAGCGGGCACACCGCCCGGAATCCGGAACTGTCCCGCTGAATCCGGGACGGGGGGAGGGTAGTCGTTAGGGGTCCCACCTGGAGCGGAATCCCCAGCAATACTATGACAGAGGATTCCGCTCCTAGCTCACGACCACCTTCCCGCCGGGTGCTGCCGAAAGGTGGATGCGGCAGCACCTGGCGTTCATCCGACCACAATTAAAATAGATAGGATACGGCGCCGGACCTCCATGGGATCCAGCTCCCAGGGAGGTCTGGCACCGTACGGCGCCAAAACTGATATCCCCTGTGCCAGAACAGATCCCATAGAAAGCTATGGCATCCGTTCTAGCATCAGTTTGCCTCCTGCTTTTCTTCAACACACCGGGTGGTAAACTGAAGCTGACACCGGACATATGTGAACGGCCCCTAAGACAGCTTTTAAGGTGGATAATACCTCAGAGTCATTAACCCCACGCACCCCAGGCCCCAGTGTATGGGAACTCACCAGTACCAGTTGAAGTGGATGGGGATGGTAAGGGGACCACCGGAGTCGTCATCGGTATGATCGGTGCCTGAGCATTCTGCTGCATCACCGCAGCGGTAATAGAAAGTGTGTGGAAAATCAATAGAGGCGGGTGGGGAAGCCGTCTCATCAAGGAAGTGGCTGAGCCAACCTTCCCCTTCTGTTAGGATACGAGCCCTAAAGGCTGTCATTAAATCACCATCAGCAGCAGCCATGGCACTCTGTTCTGGACAGGGCAGCGGTACCTCAAAACTCGCCTCCAGGATCCCAGTGAAAAGAGGAAGGCGCACTATAAAGCAGACAATTTAAGCCCTTTGCTTGTGGGCAAAGTCCAGTACAAAAACTCTCTCTATTGGCCCATGAGTGTGGCCAGTACCCTCAGACAGCATAGAAGGGTAAGCTTCTTTATATGTTGCACCCATATGCTAATTAGAGATAATGGAAGAGGAGAAAACTTTATTAACCCCTTCACAACCTGCCCATAAATTAAAACCGCATTTAAACCTTTCTCCCCTAACAGTCAGTGTACACTGGATGCCCTTCAGGACCCTCACCCATTAATAACCTCACCCAGGGGCGTAGCTAAGGCTCATGTTCCCTGGTGCAAGAATTCAGCTTGGACACCCCTACTCCTCCCCAACACCACCAGACCCTTGCACACGCTTATGCCCGACAGACCCCATGAATGCCCCCACACTATAATGCCCCCTATAGCTGCCCCCACCGTATAATGCCCCCACACAATATAATGCCCCTATAGCTGACCACCACAGTTTAATGCCCCATAGCTGCCCCCACAATGTAATGTCCCTATAGCTGCCCCCACAGTATAATGCCCCCATACAGTATAATGCCCCCCATAGCTGCCCCATACAGTATAATGCCCCTATAGCTGACCCCACAGTATATTGCCGCTCAAATCTCCACATACAACATAATGCCCCCATACAGTATATTGCCCCCATATTTGCCCCATAAAGTATAATGCCCCCATAGTTGCCCCATAAAGTATAATGCCCCTGTATAGTATAATGCAACCCATAGCTGCCCCATACAGTATAATGCCCCCATACAGTATTAAGCCCTCCATAGCTGCCCCATACAGTATGATACCCCCATACAGTATAACGCCCTCCATAGCTGCCACATAAAGTATAATGCCACCATAGCTGCCCCATACAGTATAATGCCCCCCTACAGTATAATGCCCCCTATAGCTGTCTCATTCAGTATAATGCCCCCTCAGCAGCTACCATATGAGCCCCCCTCCCATACCCTCTATAATGCCCCCATAAGTATGTACCTAATAGAAAAATAATAACAATTAATTACCTATCCCCGTTCCCACGATGGGTGGAGGATCCTTCCCCTCCGGTCTGTGCTGTGAGTGACTCGGCGCAGACTGGCGCAAAAACGTCACTACATCGCGGCACAGTGAATGCTGGAGAAAGGCTCCAGCATTGAACCCCACTGAATGTGTGTCCTGCGGATGCAAATTCCGTTGGATTCGAGACCAGCGCGGACAGCGCTGTGTAAGAACAGGGGCGACCGTTGTGACCCCTATAACTACGCCACTGTCCTCACCTATAAAGAGCATCTCTCTGGTGGAACTTGCACATCCGTACATTACATAGAGGGGTCAGTATTTGATTCCCTGGTGGTCTTGGGTAAGGAATAGGTAAATTGCCTCCTCCTTGGTAGTCTAATGGTTTACCCTCCTCCACACGCTCTAGTGGTGTTTCCTGCCGCTGACGGGAAGCTGAATGCAATATTCACATCGTGATCGAACTCCCTCCCCACCCTGCATCAATCATACAGATCAGAGGGGTTAATAAGGGGCCAGACTATCACGTGTACACATTTTGTAGCAAGATTTTTTTTATTGATAAAATGTATGTCTAAGGCTATGTTCACACGGAGTATTTTGCCGAGTTTTTTTACGCGGAAACCGCGTCGCAAAACTCGGCAAAAACGGCCCGAAAATGCCTCCCATTGATTTCAATGGGAGGCGTCGGCGTCTTTTTCCCGCGAGCAGTAAAACTGCCTCGAGGGAAAAAGAAGCGACATGCCCTATCCTTTGGGCGCTTCCGCCACTGACCTCCCATTGACTTCAATGGGAGGTAGAGAAAGCGTATTTCAGTGTTTTATGCCCGCGCCACTCAATGGCCGCGGGCGAGAAATGCAGCGGAAAACTCTGTGGAAATCGGCGTGCAGGGAGAGGAAAATCTGCCTTAAACTTCCAAACGGAATTTTGAGGCAGAAATTCCTCCTGCAAAATACTCCGTGTGAACATAGCCTTATAGTGTAAAAAATATATATTTATTTTTTTCATAAATCATAATTTTGCTACAAAAACATTGAGACGTTCTTATTCCTCCAGGTTCATGAGGACAGATCTATGGAAGACTCAGGATTATTATTATTGACAGTAATGAAGACAAAAACAGGTTTCAGGTGGTAGAAATAAGTCAAATGACTTTACTAAACCATTTTATAAGCCAACAAACAAGGACCATGAGGATAGTAAACAGTCCGCTGCTTCTCTCTCCTTGTGGTAAGATGATATTTGGGAGGAAGGTTGGAGGTGGTGGATGTCTCGGCACTTGGTTGTATTTCTGGAGCCTCTGCAGTTTGAGATGTTCCTGCTCGGCTGTGACGTGCCATTCCACCTCGCTGTAGAGTCCGCTGGTCATAAACGGTTCTTGTAGTTCTTTCTCCCCGTTTGTAAGATTTTTTTTTTGAGAAAGGTTGGAGCTGATGGACGTCTTGGCACTTGGTCGCCATCTCTGGAGTACATCAGTTTAGGATGTTCCCAGAGAAGTTCCTGCGTGGCTGTGACGTGCCATTCCACCTCTAGTGTCCACTGTTTATAAACGGTTCTTGTAGTTCGTCTTCCTTGATGTAGGATGATATATGGGAGATAGGTCGGAGATGGTGGATGTCTTGGCACTTGGTCGCCATCTCCAGATCTTCTGCAGTTTGGGATGTGATAACTGCTTGGCTGTGGCGCGCCATTCCACATCATTGTATAAAACTGGAAAAAGAGAAAGTAAACCTGTAACTATATGGACAAATCTTCTAATATTTCTAAAACATTATTAGATGATAATGGAGACAGTAGTGACCATAAAAGCTGAACCAAGTGGTAGTAGTCATCATTGTCTGGGCAAGGTCCAAGGGGGCAGAGGGTGGGTAGTGGACTGGTTATTTCCTCACATTTATGGGGCGGGATCCCCTTTTAATAGTGTTTGGATTGGATATTGTATATTCTCTACCTGCCATCTATATACATGTGATTTAGGACATACAACACATTGACCTCACCTTTATTTTTATTGTTGTCAGGTCTGACATGGAAGATTAGGGCTGGATCTTGTGTATTTGTGGTTTGGGGTGTGTGGTCAGATGAAACCGTCTCACGTCACCGTCCACGATGATCCTCTTTATACTCCAGAGTCCTGGTTCTTCTCCCTCTTGGAGATGGTGAAGCTTTTCCGAGTAATTGTTATAGATAAACTCTAAGAAAAGAAACACATATCCACATTATAAACCCCATGATTGTAGAGATGAATAATAATGTTATTACGAGGTCCGGTATACGAGGTGATAATGAGGTGACGTCTACTGACCTGCATATTCTGATAGTAGCTCAATACATTCACCAGCATGAGGACCAACGTCGACCACTCTATGATCTTTGCTGTCATTTCACTGATCTGTGAAAAAATATGAAAATAAATACATTAAAAATTGCACAAAACAACAACTTTCCGAGATTTTGCTGCATTCATGTTTATTGCATGGAGTCATGTGACTGACGGCGATGCCAAAACGGACCTGACCCATTGTCATGTGACACCATATCCATTACATTGCGGGCGTCACGATCACCATGGTGCTGAGTGCGAGCACAAAGATTATAGGTCCAATTATTTTCCTATAGAACGGCTTCTAGGGGTGCAAATAAAATCTATCCAATGATCCAGAATTATTGATAATCTCATTAGTGCCGGATTAAAGGAATTTTGCGTCCACTGGTTTGTACCAGCAGCTCAGCATGTCAATAATTTGATATTATGTATGAGATATACTGTACATACCTTTACACATTGATCTCCAGCGCACAGGTGGGTGTATACTGATACCCAACTTCCAATGACTGGTAATTTATTATATAGGAAAATAACGTTTATTAAGTGTCTTATAGAATTTACTACATATTATGTGAGATAAATGTTAATATAATACATATATAGCAAGGACAGTACCGCTGCTTTCTATTCATTATCTTCCTGCAAGAAGCTGTACAATGTTACCAGATGGCGCTGTGTTACACCAGCATGTCGCCATCTGACGGCCAAGATCAGAAAAGAAAGGGAAATGATTACCTCAGGTTCTGATGTTTCCTACATGTGAACCTAAAGATAAGTACGGTTGGATTCAATTCAAATATTATTTAAAAAAGGATACAGAAAACCAGTAAGGTCACGGCCATTATGCAGGACGCCAGTCTGAAATGGCTGATGACTCTTCGGCTTTCGGGCACTTTGTAGAGGAGTATGGACTGCCAAAGGTTGTAAAGGCTGCCAAACCCGAATGCAATGAAAGCGCAAATCCGGTGAGTCATTGGATAACGGTAGGTCTAGAAAACAAGCAGACAGAGGTTACAGCAAATCTTATGGAACTAATCACTAATTTACCCTCAGAACTTCCCAATAAATCCTAAATAACGTGTTCTGATATAATAACCCCGGAGACATAATGGATATAATAACCCCGGAGACATAATGGATATAGAGGTTGGTCTCCTGCTTGGGACTCCTCTCTGTTAGATGAAGCAGACACACATCTATCACATGGTCGTCCATTCATTGGTATAAGCCATGTATTACCACTTTAATGTGTGGCCACACGGTGATAACCACTGATGATGATCACCAGGGGTTCAGCTGCCAGAAACACAGTGATCAGCTGATTGCCAACGGGTCCCTATTTAGGGCAGATGGGACAACCCTATTGACATAAAACATTTATTAACTTACCGAAAACATAGCCATCACGGCCGTCCCAACGCATGATGACCATCCAATTGCCAGGAGGATCTTTTGAACCAAGGTCTGACGAGGCCCAAAGGCTTCAGCATGGAGCATGATGAACTTGTAATGTAGAAACGTCAGACCCAGAGCTGAAAAAGAGAAAATGAGCCAAATAAATCCTGTACCACGTGTAAAACAAGCTAATAACATCTATGAAGCGCGGACCAAGCGCTAAACCCAACAAGAAACCTACAATAATGGACGGGAACATTTATCTGCATCGTCTGATCCGGACTATTATTATCAATTGAGATTAACAAAACTTTATTTATTATTTAGAATAATCTGATTACTGCTGCAGGCTGAGATAGGGACAGGGCGGGACTGATGCCAAGTCTGAGTCATGTCTGACAGTCTGGTTGCTAGGGAAACACTACCTAACAACCACAGTCTTGTCCAGCAATGTGTCCCTAGCAACCGGCCTGCATCTCTCACTGACGTAGTAATCACATTTTTATAAAAATAAATGTAGGTTTGACCCCAGAGTAATATAATCAGATATAAGACATTTTATAATAACCCGCCATCCCCCAGAAGTAAGAACATATTATAATCACTTCTGTGATATTTACTTACAGGCAATGGCCATTCCTACGAATCCTATTCTAAACAGGATATTTTCGGGAAAGAAATTTCCTGTTTCACTGTGAAACGAAAAAGAAAAAGTCAATGTTAAATAATATCGAAAATTTTTCATAATTGTTTAATCTTAATAATCAGCAGTCTGATAATAATCTATAGGGATGAGGGAATGCGTTTCTCTGTCCTCTTGCAGCCCCTCTGGGTAATGGAAGCCATTTTCTTATTTAGATATTTCCTCCATATTTAAGTAATTACCTTATACATTCCCAAACTATAAAATAAGAGTCGTGTAATTCTCCATCTTACCTGATGTACATCAGTGGGGGGGCATGGTCCTTGATCACAGTCAGGGTGTAGCCTCCAGAGAGCCAGGCCACACACCAAAAGGCCAAGAAGATGGGGAAGAATCCCAATCCGTTGATTTCCATAATAGTGAAAAGTCGCCAATAAATTAGCAAATCACACTCTGTGTCAATTCACAGAAAGAAAGACCGGGCTGCTGTCAGGGGAATATTTATAACCTCCCATCATCTCTCTGTGACATCATAGTTAAGTGATGTCATCATGATGTCACAGTAAGGTCAGTTCTGCTGCTGTCAGGGGAATTCCCAACTTCTCAGCTCTCTGTGACATCATAGCTCAGTGATGTCATCGTGATGTCACAGTAAGGTCAGTTCTGCTCTGGAGCTGCCATGGTTTAGTATCTATGAACTTATTTCTGCTATGCGCTTCGCAGACCCCAGAACATAAGTCATTGATGTAGTGACATTTTAGCGTCTTTTTTCACAGAGGTCAATGTAAGGTCATCTGTTAGGCCTCATTTACACGAGCGTAATATACGCGCGTGCGACGCGCGTGCTTTTCACGCGTGTCGTACGCACCTATATTAGTCTATGGGGCAGTGTAGACGATGCGTGAATTTTGCGCAGCGTGAGTGCGTTGCGTAAAACTCACGACATGTTCTATAATCGTGCGTTTTTCGCACATCACGCACCCATTGAAGTCAATGGGTGCGTGAAAACCACGCATGCCGCACGGAAGCACTTCCGTGCGAACTGCGTGATTCGCGCAAGAGCTGTCAAAAGGATGAATGTAAACATAAAAGCACCACGTGCTTTTCTGTTTACAAACATCCAAACCGAGTGTCAAATTAGAGATGAGCGCACCGAACTTAACCGGGGTCGGCCGAACTCGTTTTGACCGAACCCGGCAAAAAATGTTCGGGTATGCGACGGCAGGAGACAGTCACTGTCCACGGTGCTGAAAGAGTTAAACTGGTTCAGCACCATGGACAGTGACTTCCGATCACAATATACATATGCGTGTAAAAAAAACAAGAGGTTCTGACTTACCGACAACTCCCGGCTTCTTCCTCCAGAACGACCTCCCGGGATGACAATTCAGACCAAGTGACAGCTGCAGCCAATCACAGGCCAAGCACAGGCTGCAGCCAATCACAGGCTGCAGCGGTCTCATGGACTGCCGCGTCATCCTGGGAGGTGGGGCCGGATGACAAGAGAGGGACGCGTCACCAAGGCAACGGCCGGGAGACCGGACTGGAGGAAGCAGGAAGTTCATGGTAAGTATGAACGTCTTTTTTTGATTCACAGGTTGGTGCATATTGTGATCGGAACTCACTGTCGCGGGTGCTGAAAGAGTTACTGCCGATCAGTTAGCTCTTTCAGCACCTTGGACAGTGACGGGCGTCGACTAGCCTCATCTCTATGATGGCGGCTGCGCGAAAATCACGCAGCCGCGCATCATACACGGATGACACACGGAGCTGTCAAGTGCCTTTTGCGCGCGCAAAACGCAGCGTTTTTTGCGCGAGCAAAACGCACACGCTCGTGTAAATCAGGCCTTATACTGTGCTAATAAAAACTATTTACCCCCCTCCATTGATTTTTCCATGTTGTTTTGGGTGACAGCATTGTATCACAGGGGATTACATTTGGTAAAACAAGACTGACAGGACCAATGAAGGCATCACCCCCATATAACACAACCTCTAACATTTATATGAAATAACTGGGACTCAGACCAAGATGTGGGGTAAAGTGGGGGTCGGCCACAGCTTTTATTATTATTATGTCCGCTGGTTGGATAAACACATTGCAAGATAAACAGGTCACCCTGGGTGCCAGAACATTGCAGGCGCGATGGGCATGCTCCAGTTGTTTCCGGGTGATTTCACGAACGGTAGAGACAAGATCCTCCTAGAACCGCCGCTGTGACGTCTGGAACAGAAGAAAATGATCAAAACAGGATGAACATAAAAACTCTGAATCAATTATCAACAAAATGACATTTAACTCCTTAACAACATGTCACATACATGTACATGGCAGTCGTTGAAGGGAAGTATGGAGCGGGATCACGGGCTGGGGTCACTCCATACTTAGCGGGTAATGGCTGTGTAATATAGCCAACACCGCACTGCAATGGACAGAATCAAATATCACTTTGAGTCTGCCTGTTTAACCCCTTAGATGCCAAAGTCAATCACGACCACAGCATCTAACGCATTAGAATGAGAGGGACGACCCCCTCCGACGTGCCATTGTCCCCCCACGATGCTATAGCGGGATGCGGCTGGTGATAATGGCAGCCTGGGGGCCTAATGAAGGGTCTGCCATCTTTGTTCTCCGGCAGGGCTTCATAGGTGGCTGTAAGAATCACGATAAACTGCAATACGTTACTATTGCAGTAGATCGTGTGAGCGATCCAATGATCACTGGTTTAAGTCCACTAGGGGGACTACTAAACAGAATTTAAAAAAAGTGAAATAAATATCCCCAAAAAAATATATATTTTTCTATTTCTAAAAAATTCCCTCTTCCAATTTCTTCCCTAAAGTAATGTTAAACAAAATAAGTTAGCATAACTGATATCGCCGCGTTTGCAAGTCCGAACTATTACAATGTGATGTTATCTAACCCACTCGCTGAACACTGTGAGAAAAAAAAAAATGTAAAACACCCAAATTGCTGTTTTTTGGTCACGTTAGCTCCCCAAAAAAATGGAATAAAAACTGATCAAAAAGTCGCATGTACCCCAAAATGGTAACAACAAAAGCTCGCCTCGCAAAATCGAAGCCCTCACATCGCTCAATCTACGGAAACATTAAAAAAAATTACGTCTCTCAGATTTTGGAGTCGCAAAACAAATTTTTTTAACAAATAGTTTTACAAAGTGGTAAAACATTAAAAAATGTACATTCGGTAACGCCGTAATCGTATTAATCAGTAGAATAAAGTGAACATGTAGTTATTACCGCACGGTGAAAACGAAATCCCCCTGAAAATGGCGCATTAGCTTTTTTTTGCTCATTCCACCCCACAAATAATTTCTTTTTCAGTTTCCCAGTACATTATCTGATACATTAAATGGTACCATAAAAAATGACAACTTGTCCCATAAAAAACAAGCTCTCATACGGTTATGCCGACGAAAAAAAAAAAAAAGTGATGGCTTTTGGAAGGCGGGGAGTAATAAACGAATATGAAAAACAAAAATTGATTGTGTCATTAAGGAGTCAAATCAAGAGAGGGAGTGGGGGAAAGACGCCAAGCTGCAGGGTCCAAAGTGGAAGAGGACGAAGGGCATTACTATTTTATAGGGAGCTCTATAGCCCCCTACTATGTGATCACTGGCCAATCCCTGTAGATCATGATGAAGTGATGCCACCCCCCATTTATTTATTCTTAACCCCTTCAAGACACAGCCTGTTTTGGCCTTCAGGACACAGCCAATTTTTTCAAATCTGACATGTTTCACTATTACCTATCCAAGCGATTCTGAGACTGTTTTCTCGTGACACATTGGACTTTATGTTACTGGCAAAATTTGCTCGATATATTAAGTATTTAATTGTGAAAAACACCAAAATTTAGCGAAAAATTGCAAAAAATAGCATTTTTCTAAATTTATATGTATCTGCTTGTAAGACAGATAGTTATACCCCACAAAATTGTTGCTAATTAACATCACCCATATGTCTACTTTAGATTGGCATCGTTTTTTGAACATCCTTTTATTTTTCTATGAAATCACAAGGCTTAGAACTTTAGCAGCGATTTCTCACATTTTCAAGAAAATGTCAAAAGGCTATTTTTACAGGGGCCAGTTCAGTTGTGAAGTGGTTTTTAGGGCCTTATATATTAGAAACCCTCGATAAGTCACCCCATTTTAAAAACTTCACCCCTCAAAGTATTCAAAACAGCATTTAGAACGTTTCTTAACCCTTTAGATGTTTCACAGGAATTAAGGCAAAGTAGATGTGAAATGTTCAAATTTCTTTTTTTTTGCAGAAATTCATTTTTCAACAAACGCAACTCAATATCTATTGCCCAGATTCTGCAGTTTTTAGAAATACCCCACATGTGGCCCTAGTGCACTTATTGACTGAAGTACAGGCCTCAGAAACAAAGGAACACCTAGGGGATTTTGGGGCCTCCTTTTTATTAGAAAATATTTTAGGCTCCATGTCGGGTTTGAAAGGCTCTTGCGGCACCAAAACAGTGGAAATCCCCCAAAAGTGACCCCATTTTTGAAACTATACCCCTTGAGGAAATTATCTAGGGGTATAGTGAGCATTTTGACCCCGCAGGTTTTTTGCAGAAATTATTGGAAGTAGGCTGTGAAAATGAAAATCTACATTCTTTCAAAGAAAATGTAGGTTTAGCTAATTTTTTTCTAATTTCCACAAGGACTAAAAGGAGAAAATGCACCACTACTTTTGTAAAGCAATTTCTCCCGAGTAAAACAATACCCCGCATGTGGTCATAAACGGCTGTTTGGACAAACGGCGGAGCTTAGAAGGGAAAGTGCGCCATTTGGTTTTTGGAGCTCAAATTTAGCAGGAATGGTTTGCGGAGACAACGTCGCATTTGCAAAGCCCCTAAGGGACCAAAACAGTGAAAACACCAAAAAAGTGACTCCATTTAGGAAACTACACCCCTTTAAGAATACATCTAGGGGTATAGTGAGTGTTTTGAACCCACAGGGGTTTCATAGATTTTATTAGAATTGGGCAGTGAAGATAAAAAAAATCATTTTTTTCCAATAAGACGTAGCTTTAGCTCTACATTTTTCATTTTCTCAACAAATAAAGGAATAAAAGAACCCCAACATTTGTAAAGCAACTTCTCTGGAGTACGGCAATATCCCATTTGTGGTCATAAACTGCTGTTTGGGCATACGGCAAGGATCAGAAGAGAAGGAGTGCCATTTGGCTTTTGGAGCACAGATTTTGCTGGATTGGTTTCTTGACACCATGTCACTTTTGCAAAGCTCCTAAGGTGTCAGTACAGTGGAAACTCCCCAAAAGTGAATCGATTCACGAAACTACACCCCTTGAGGAATTCATCTAGGGGTGTAGTGAGCATTTTGACCCCACAGGTGTTTCATAGATTTTATTAGAATTGGGCAGTGAAAATAAAAAAAAATCCTTTTTCTTCAATAAGACGTAGTTTTAGCTGAAAATGTTTCATATTCTCAACAAATAAATGAAAAAAAGCACCCCAACACTTGTAAAGCAACTTCTCCTGTGTACGGCAATACCTCATATGTGGTCATAAACTGATGTTTAGGCACAGAGTAGGGCTCAGAAGGGAAGGAGCACCATTTGGCTTTTGGAGTACAGATTTTGCTGGATTGGTTTCTGGTCGCTATGTCGCATTTGCAAAGTCCCTGTGAGACCAAAACAGTGGATCCCCCCCAGAAGTGACCCCATTTTGGAAACTACACCCCTCAAAGTATTCACCTAGGGGTGTAGTGAGCATATTAACCCCACAGGTGATTGGCAGAAATTGGTGTGCACGCGATGTTGCAGAGTGAAAATGGTTTTTCAATAGATATGCCAATAAGTGGCGCCCAGCCTGTGCCACTGGAGACACACACCCCAAAAATTGTTAAAAGGGTTATCCCGGGTATGGCGATGCCATATATGTGGAAGTAAACTGCTGTTTGGGCACACTGTAGGGTTCAGAAGGGAGGTAGCGCCATTTGGCTTTTGGAGCATGGATTTTGCTTGTAGTAGTTTTGTTTGGAGTCTTACTGGTGTTTCCGTTTATAATGTGGGGGTACATGTAAGGCGGGCTGGAGTATATAAGGGGCATAGTCAGGTGGTATAGTGGGGTAAAAAAAAACAATAAAATAATCCATAGATGTGTGTTACGCTGTGACACAATCCTTTCTGCACAGGCCGGTGTTGGACTAATAAATGGTCCTTACTTATTCCCCTTTTGGTCCGCACTCCGCACCTTTGAAGTTTGGGGAATCTTGCTGGGTAGTGTTGTCCTGGTATAATACGGGCGCCCCACTTCCAGCAGATATGTTTGGGCCCTCCCCTTCCTGGTTCCCTAATTTTAGGGGCCTTGATAATTCGCCACTTGAAACAGAAGAAATGTTCCCCTCGGGCCGGCACAACTGCATATTTTTTATTTCCTAACTTATTGGTGCCTTGACTAATTTTATTTTTTCATAGACGTAGTGGTATGAGGCTGTTTTTTTTTGTGCGACGAGCTGTAGTTTTTATTGGTACCATTTTGGGGTGCATGCGACTTTTTGATCACTTGTTATCCTTTTTTTTTGGGAGGCAAGGTGACCAAAAAACAGCAATTCTGGCATATTTTTTTAGTTCTTTTTATACAGCGTTCACCATGTGTTATAAATTACATGTTAACTTTATTCTGCGGGTCAGTCCGATTCCGGTGATACCTAATTTATAGCACTTTTTATGTTTTACAACTTTTTGCACAATAAAATAACTTTTGTAAAGAGAATGGATTTTTACTGTCGCCAAGTTGTGAGAGCCATAACGGTTTTAAATTTTTCGTTGACGGAGCTGTATGAGGGCTTGTTTTTAGCGAGACGAGTTATAGTTTTTATAGACACCATTTTTGGGTACATGCGACTTTTTGATCACTTTATATTTCAATTTTTGTAAGACAAAGTGACCAAAAAATAGCAATTATGTCAGTATTTTTTAGTTATTTTTTTTACGCCGTTCACTGTGCGGAATAAATAACATCATATTTTTATAGTTCAGGTCGTTACGGTCGCAGCGATACCAAATATGTATGGCTTTATTATTTTTATCAATAATAAATGACTTGATAAGGGAAAAAGGGCGATTGTGTTTTGTGTTATTATTTGAAACTTTTATTGTATTTTTTACAACTTTTATTTTTACTTTTTTTTACACTTTTCTTTAGTCCCACTAGGGGACTTGAAGATCCAACTGTTTTTTTGATGTTCTAATACATTGCACTACCAATGTAGTGCAATGTATTAGAACTGTCAGTTGTTCACTGACAGCAAGCCGATCAGGCTCCGCCTCCGGGCGGGGCCTAATCGGCTAACGTAATGGCAGATAGGAAGCCATTGTTAGGCAACCTGTTGCCATAGTAGCAGTCGCCAGTCTTGCCATCGCATGGCAAGGCTGCCGATTGCATACAAACCACTTTGATGCAGCGATTGCATTGAATCGCTGCATTGAAGGGGTTAACGGCAGGAATCGGAGCTAGCTCCGGTTCCTGCCGATAGATCGGGGTGTCCGCTGTAACATACAGCGGACACCCACTGCTGACGACGCCGGCTCAGCTTCTGAACCGGAAGCTGAGCCGACGCCATATTGCCGATGGTACCGGAAGCCTCCTGGGCCCCGCCGACGACGGGACATAGGAGGATTCCGTTACAGGCTGATCAGGAGGTAAGTATTAGCCCTCCGATCGCCTTTGCAGCCACCGGCAACCCAGCGATCACGTTGCTGGGGTGCCGATGGCTATAAACTCCTGACATGCTGCGATCTCTATTGAACGCAGCATGTGAGGGGTTAATCGGTAAGATCGGAGGCTAGCTCCGGTCCTGGCCGATACCTCAGGGTGCCAGCTGTAACATACAGCTGTCACCCGGCGGTGATGTCGCTGGCTCAGCTCCTGAGCCAGCTTCATCTCCATGACGTACAGTTACGTGGAGATGCGGGAAAAGGCCATCTCCCATGACGTAACTGTACGTGAAATTGCGGGAAGCGGTTAAAGTGTCCCCGCCAGTCAAAGCTCCCAACCGTATGCCCCTGGGGAGCTGAAAAGCTCTATACAGTGATCTGAATGTACTATAATTATTAACCCCTTGATGTTGCAACCTATTTTGTCTTTTAAGCTGCAAATATTTTTTTTCGCTTTTGTCTCCCTTCATTGTGACCATTTTGTGGTACATTTAAATTAACATTTAAAGGTAGCTAAACGTTCAACAAACTACTGACATGTCATAGAGACATGTCAGAAGTTTAGATTGGTGGGCGTCCGAGCACTGAGAACCCCAACAATCGCTAGATTGAAGCAGCTGAATCACTCGTGTGAGCGCTGAGCCGCTTCATGTCTATTCGGCCAGCAGCCATACCGTTAAGGCGGTACCGTCCAGTGGGTCCACGTACCCAACGTTACAGCCAAATGGAGCTTCTTCCGTTCTAAGCACTGCCGTGTGCCCAAACAGCAGTTTATGACCACATATGGGGTATTGCCGTACTCGGGAGAAATTGTTTTACAAATGCTGGAGTTCTTTTTTTCCTTTATTTGTTGAGAAAATGAGAAATTTTGAGCTAAAGCTACGTTTTATTCAAGAAAAGGGATTGTTTTTATTTTCACTGCCCAATTCTAATAAATTCTATGAAACATCTGTGGGGTCCAAAAATTCACTACACCCCTAGATGAATTCCTCAAGGGGTGTAGTTTCCTAAATGGAGTCACTTTTTGGGCGTTTTCATTGTTTTTGGTCCCTCAGGGGCTTTGCAAATGTGACATGGCCTCTGTAAACTATTCCTGCTAAATGTGATCTCAAAAAGCCAAATGGCGCTCTTTCCCTTCTGAGCCCCACCGTTTGTCCATGTAGATTGTGCCACCTAGCGCCCCATGTAGATAGTGCCACACACGTCCCTGTATATAGTGCCACACATGCCCCTGTAGATAATGCCGCAGTGCCCTCTATATACAGGGTGTACTGGATCAATATATACAGGGGGTACTGCACCATTATATACAGGGGGTACTGTCTCATTATATACAATTTCACAGTACCCCCTGTAGATCGCGCCACAGAGCACCCATGTAGATTGTGTCACCCCCACTGTATATAGTGCTATCCCCCTTCCCATGTAGATAGCACCTCTGAAGCTCCCTCCAGAAGAGGAATCCCCTCTATTTATTTTTTTCATAAATCAGAATTTTGCTACAATAACATTGAGACGTTCTTATTCCTCCAGGTTCATGAGGACAGATCTATGGAAGACTCAGTATTATTATTATTGACAGTAATGAAGACAAAAACAGGTTTCAGGTGGTAGAAAATGACTTTACTAAACCGTTTTATAAACCAACAAACAAGGACCATGAGGATAGTAAACAGTCCGCTGCTTCTCTCTCCTTGTGGTAAGATGATATTGGGGAGAAAGGTTGGAGGTGGTGGATGTCTCGGCACTTGGTTGTATTTCTGGAGCCTCTGCAGTTTGAGATGTTCCTGCTCGGCTGTGACGTGCCATTCCACCTCGCTGTAGAGTCCACTGGTCATAAACGGTTCTTGCAGTTCTTTCTTCCCGTTTGTAAGATTTTTTTTGAGAAAGGTTGGAGCTGATGGACGTCTTGGCACTTGGTCGCCATCTCTGGAGTTCATCAGTTTAAGATGTTCCCAGAGAAGTTCCTGCTCGGCTGTGACGTGCCATTCCACCTCGCCTCTAGTGTCCACTGTTTATAAACGGTTCTTGTAGTTCGTCCTCCCTGATGTAAGATGATATTTTGGAGAAAGGTCGGAGATGGTGGATGTCTTGGCACTTGGTCGCCATCTCCAGATCTTCTGCAGTTTGGGATGTGATAACTGCTTGGCTGTGGCGCGCCATTCCACATCATTGTATAAAACTGGAAATAAGAGAAAGTAAACCTGTAACTATATGGACAAATCTTCTAATATTTCTAAAACATTATTAGATGATAATGGAGACAGTAGTGACCATAACAGCTAAACCCAGTGGTAGTAGTCATCATTGTCTGGGCAAGGTCCAAGGGGGCAGAGGGTAGGTAGTGGAGTGGTTATTTCCTCACATTTATGGGGGGGATCCCCTTTTAACCCGTTAGTGACCGGCCCATAGTGTTTCTTTAAAACGGACAGGCATCTGGGTGTGTGGTCTGATGAAAGCGTGTCACGTCACCGTCCACGATGATCCTCTTTATACTCCAGAGTCCTGGTTCTTCTCCCTCTTGGAGATGGTGAAGCTTTTTTGGGTAATTGTTATAGATAAACTCTAAGAAAAGAAACACATATCCACATTATAAACCCCATGATTGTAGAGATGAATAATAATGTTATTACGAGGTCCGGTATACGAGGTGATAATGAGGTGACGTCTACTGACCTGCATATTCTGATAGTAGCTCAATACATTCACCAGCATGAGGACCAACATCGACCACTCCATGATCTTTGCTGTCATTTCACTGATCTGTGAAAAAATATCAAAATTAATACATTAAAAGTTGCGCAAAGCAAGAACTTTCCACCCGGGCCGAGGTTTTGCTGCATTCATGTTTATTGCATGGAGTAATGCGACTGACGGCGATGCCAAAACGGACCTGACCCATTGTCATGTGACACCACATCCATTACATTGCGGACGTCACGACCACCATGATGCTGAGAACAAGCACAAAGATTATAGGTCCAATTGTTTTCCTATAGAACGGCTTCTAGGGGTGCAAATAAAATGTATACAATATTCCAGAATTATTGATAATCTCATTAGTGCCGGATTAAAGGAATTTTACGTCCACTGGTTTGTACCAGCGGCTCAGCATTTCAATAACTTTATATTATGTATGAGATATACTGTACATACCTTTACACATTGATCTCCAGCGCACAGGTAGGTGTATACGGATACCCTACTTCCAATGACTGGTGGGTTATTATATAGGAAAATAATGTTTATTATGTTTAGTAAGTGTCCTATACAATTTACTACACTTTTATGTAAGATAAATGTTAATGTAATACATATACAGTATAGCAAGGACAGTACCGCTGCTTTCTATTCAGTATCTTCCTGCAAGAAGCTGAACAATGTTACCAGATGGCGCTATGTTACACCAGCATGTCGCCATCTGACGGCGGAGATCAGAAAATAAAGGGAAATGATCACCTCAGGATCTGATGTTTCCTACATGTGAACCTAAAGACAAGTACGGTTGGATTCCATTCAAATATTATTTAAGAAAGGATACAGAAAACCACTAAGGTCACGGCCATTATACAGGACGCCAGTCTGAAATGGCTGATGACTCTTCGGCTTTCGGGCACTTTGTAGAGGAGTATGGACTGCCAAAGGTTGTAAAGGCTGCCAAACCCGAATGCAACGAAAGCGCAAATCCGGTGAGTCATTGGATAACGGTAGGTCTAGAAAACAAGAAGACAGAGGTTACAGCAAATCTTATGGAACTAATCACTAACTTACCCTCAGAACTTCCCAATAAATCCTAAATAACGTGTTCTGATATAATAACCACAGAGACATAATGGATATAGAGGTTGTTCTCCTGCTTGGGACTCCTCTCTGTTAGATGGAGCAGACACACATCTACTACATGGTCGTCCATTCATTCGAATAAGCCATGTATTACCACTTTAATGTGTGGCCACACGGTGATAACCGCTGATCATGATCACCAGGGGTTCAGCTGCCGGAAACACAGTGATCAGCTGATTGCCAGCGGGTCCCAATTTAGGGCAGATGGGACAACCCTATTAACATAAAACATTTATTAACTTACCGAAAACATAGCCATCATGGCCGTCCCAACGCATGATGACCATCCAATTGCCAGGAGGATCTTTTGAACCAAGGTCTGACGAGGCCCAAAGGCTTCAGCATGGAGCATGATGAACTTGTAATGTAGAAACGTCAGACCCAGAGCTGAAAAAGAGAAAATAAGCCAAATAAATCCTGTACCATGTGTAAAAGAAGCTAATAACATCTATGAAGCGCGGAACAAGCGCTAAACCCAACAAGAAACCTACAATAATGGACGGGAACATTTATCTGCATCGTCTGATCCGGACTATTATTATCAGTTGAGATTAACAAAACTTTATATATTATTTAGAATAATCTGATTACTGCTGCAGGCTGAGATGGGGGCAGGGCGCGACTGATGCCAAGTCTGAGTCATGTCTGACAGTCTGGTTGCTAGGGAAACACTACCTAACAACCACAGTCTTGTCCAGCAATGTGTCCCTAGCAACCGGCCTGCATCTCTCACTGACGTAGTAATCACATTTTTATAAAAATAAATGTAGGTTTGACCCCAGAGTAATATAATCAGATATAAGACATTTTATAATAACCCACCATCCCCCAGAAGTAAGAACATATTATAATCACTTCTGTGATATTTACTTACAGGCAATGGCCATTCCTACGAATCCGATTCTAAACAGGATATTTTCGGGAAAGAAATTTCCCGTTTCACTGTGAAACGAAAAAGAAAAAGTCAATGTTAAATAATATCGAACATTTTTCATAATTGTTTAATCTTAATAATCATCAGTCTGATAATAATCTATAGGGATGAGGGGATGCGTTTCTCTGTCCTCTTGCAGCCCCTCTGGGTAATGGAAGCCACTTTGTTACTTAGATATTTCGTCCATATTTAAGTAATTACCTTATACATTCCCAAACTATAAAATAAGAGTCGTGTAATTCTCCATCTTACCTGATGTACATCAGTGGGGGGGCATGGTCCTTGATCACAGTCAGGGTGTAGCCTCCAGAGAGCCAGGCCACACACCAAAAGGCCAAGAAGATGGGGAAGAATCCCAATCCGTTGATTTCCATAATAGTGAAAAGTCGCCAATAAAATAGCAAATCACACTCTGTGTCAATTCACAGAAAGAAGACCGGGCTGCTGTCAGGGGAATATTTATAACCTCCCATCATCTCTCTGTGACATCATAGGTAAGTGATGTCATCATGATGTCACAGTAAGGTCAGTTCTGCTGCTGTCAGGGGAATTCCCAAATTCTCAGCTCTCTGTGACATCATAGCTCAGTGATGTCATCGTGATGTCACAGTAAGGTCAGTTCTGCTCTGGAGCTGCCATGGTTTAGTATCTGCTATGAACTTATTTCTGCTATGCAGACCCCAGAACATAAGTCATTGATGTAGTGACATTTTAGAGTCTTTTTTCACAGAGGTCAATGTAAGGTCATCTGTTATACTGTGCTAATAAAAACTATTTACCCCCCTCCATTGATTTTTCCATGTTGTTTTGGGTGACAGCATTGTACAGGGTGGGCCATTTATAAGGATACACCTAAATAAAATGGGAATGGTTGGTGATATTAACTTCCTGTTTGTGGCACATTAGTATATGGGAGGGTGGAAACTTTTCAAGCTGGGTGTTGACCATGGCGGCCATTTTGAAGTCGGCCATTTTGTATCCAACTTTAGTTTTTTCAATGGGAAGAGGGTCATGTGACACATCAAACTTATCGAGAATTTCACAAGAAAAACAATGGTGTCCTTGGTTTTAACGTTACTTTATTCTTTCAGGAGTTATTTACAAGTTTCTGACCACTTATAAAATGTGCTCAAAGTGCTGCCCATTGTGTTGGATTGTCAATGCAACCCTCTTCTCCCACTCTTCACACACTGATAGCAACACCGCAGAAGAAATGCTAGCACAGACTTCCAGTATCCGTAGTTTCAGTTGCTGCACATCTCGTATCTTCACAGCATAGACAATTGCCTTCAGATGACCCCAAAGATAAAAGTCTAAGGTGGTCAGATCGGGAGACCTAGGGGGCCATTCAACTGGCCCACGACGACCAATCCACTTTCCAGGAAACTGTTCATTTAGGAATGCTCGGACCTGACACCCATAATGTGGTGGTGCACCACCTTGCTGGAAAAACTCAGGGAACGTGCCAGCTTCAGTGCATAAAGAGGGAAACACATCACCATGTAGCAATTTCAGATATCCCGTGGCCTTGAGGTTTCCATTGATGAAGAATGGCCCCACTATCTTTATACCCCATATACCACACCATACCATCAATTTTTGTGTTCCAACAGTCTTGGAGGGATCTATCCAATGTGGCTTAGTGTCAGACCAATAGCGGTGGTTTTGTTTGTTAACTTCACCATTCACATAAAAGTTTTCCTCATCACTGAACAAAATGTTCTGTGTAAACTGAGGGTCCTGTTCCAATTTTTGTTTTGCCCATTCTGCAAATTCAGTGGGCCAATCTGGGTCATCCTCGTTGAGATGCTGCAGCAGCTGGAGTTTGTAAGGGTGCCATTTGTGAGTAGCTAATATCCGCCGAAGGGATGTTCGACTGATGCCACTCTCCAGTGACATGCGGCGAGTGCTACGCTGTGGGCTCTTGCTGAATGAAGCTAGGACAGCCACTGATGTTTCTTCATTAGTGACAGTTTTCATGCGTCCACATTTGGGCAAATCCAACACTGAACCAGTTTCACGAAACTTGGCAAGCAGTTTGCAAACTGTAGCATGGGAGATGGGTGGTCTCGTAGGGTGTCTTGCATTGAAATCTGCTGCAATGACCCGGGTACTGCGTTCACCAGACATCAACACAATTTCTATCCGCTCCTCACGTGTTAACCTCTGCGACATGTCAATGGCTGTAAACAAAGAGAAGCTTGTAAATAACTCATGAAAGAATAAAGTAACGTTAAAACCAAGCACACCATTGTTTTTCTTGTGAAATTCTCGATAAGTTTGATGTGTCACATGACCCTCTTCCCATTGAAAAAACTAAAGTTGGATACAAAATGGCCAACTTCAAAATGGCCACCATGGTCAACACCCAGCTTGAAAAGTTTCCCCCCTCCCATATACTAATGTGCCACAAACAGGAAGTTAATATCACCAACCATTCCCATTTTATTTAGGTGTATCCATATAAATGGCCCACCCTGTATAACAGGGGATTACATTTGGTAAAACAAGACTGACAGGACCAATGAAGGCATCACCCCCATATAACACAACCTCTAACATTTATATGAAATAACTGGGACTTAGACCAAGATGTGGGGTAAAGTGGGGGTCGGCCACAGCTTTTATTATTATGTCCGCTGGTTGGATAAACACATTGCAAGATAAACAGGTCACCCTGGATGCCAGAACATTGCAGGCGCGATGGGCATGCTCCAGTTGTTTCCGGGTGATTTCACGAACGGTAGAGACAAGATCCTCCTAGAACCGCCGCTGTGACGTCTGGAACAGAAGAAAATGATCAAAACAGGATGAACATAAAAACTCTGAATCAATTATCAACAAAATGACATTTAACTCCTTAACAAGATGTCACATACATGTACATGGCAGTCATTGAAGGGAAGTATGGAGCGGGATCACGGGCTGGGGTCACTCCATACTTAGCGGGTAATGGTTGTGTAATATAGCCAACACCGCACTGCAATGGACAGAATCAAATATCACTTTGAGTCTGCCTGTTTAACCCATTAGATGCCAAAGTCAATCACGACCACAGCATCTAACGCATTAGATTGAGAGGGACGACCCCCTCCGACGTGCCATTGTCCCCCCACGATGCTATAGCGGGATGCGGCTGGTTATAATGGCAGCCTGGGGGCCTAATGAAGGGTCTGAAATCTTTGTTCTCCGGCAGGGCTTCATAGGTGGCTGTAAGAATCACGATAAACTGCAATACGTTACTACTGAAGTAGATCGAGTGAGCGATCCAATGATCATTGGTTCAAGTCCACTAGGGGGACTACTGAACAGAATTTAAAAAAAGTTAAATAAATAAATTCCCTCTTCCCATTTTTTCCCTAAAGTAATGTTAAACAAAATAAGTTAGCATAACTGATATTGCCGCGTTTGCAAGTCCAAACTATTACAATCTGATGTTATCTAACCCACTCGCTGAACACTGTAAGAAAAAAAAAATGTAAAACACCCAAATTGCTGTTTTTTGGTCACGTTAGCTCCCCAAAAAAATGGAATAAAAACTGATAAAAAAGTCAAAATGGTAACAAAAGCTCGCCTCGCAAAATCGAAGCCCTCACATCGCTCAATCTACGGAAAAATAAAAAAAAAATACGTCTCTCAGATTTTGGAGACGCAAAACAAATTTTTTTAACAAATAGTTTTACAAAGTGGTAAAACATTAAAAAATATACATTCAGTATCGCCGTAATCGTATTAATCAGTAGAATAAAGTGAACATGTAGTTATTACCGCACGATGAAAACAAAATCCCCCTGAAAATGGCGCATTAGCTTTTTTTTGCTCATTCCACCCCACAAATAATTTATTTTTCAGTTTCCCAGTACATTATCAGATACATTAAATGGTACCATAAAAAATGACAACTTGTCCCATAAAAAACAAGCTCTCATACGGTTATGCCGACGAAAAAATAAAAAAAGTGATGGCTTTTGGAAGGCGGGGAGTAATAAACGAATATGAAAAAACGTAAATTGGTCGTGTCATTAAGGAGTCAAATCATGAGAGGGAGTGGGGGAAAGACGCCAAGCTGCAGGGTCCAAAGAGGACGAAGGGCATTACTATTTTATAGGGAGCTCTATAGCCCCCTACTATGTGATCACTGGCCAATGCCTGTAGATCATGATGAAGTGATGCCACCCCCCATTTATTTATTCTTAAAGTGACCCCGTCAGTCAAAGCTCCCAACCGTATGCCCCTGGGGAGCTGAAAAGCTCTATACAGTGATCTGCATGTAGTATAATTATTAACCCCTTGATGTTGCAACCAATTTTGTCTTTTAAGCTGCAAATATTTTTTTTTCCTTTTGTCTCCCTTCATTGTGACCATTTTGTGGTACATTTAAATTAACATTTAAAGTGTAGCTAAACGTTCGACAAACTACTGACATGTCATAGAGACATGTCAGAAGTTTAGATTGGTGGGCGTCCGAGCACTGAGACCCCCAACAATCGCTAGAACAAAGCAGCTGAATCACTCATGTGAGCGCTGAGCCGCTTCGTGTCTATTCGGCCAGCAGCCATACCGTTTAGGCGGTACGGTCCAGTGGGTCCACGTACCCAACGTGACAGCCAAATGGCGCTCCTTCCATTCTAAGCCCTGCCGTGTGCCCAAACAGCAGTTTATGACCACATATGGGGTATTGCCGTACTTGGGAGAAATTGCTTTACAAATGCTGGAGTTCTTTTTTTCCTTTATTTGTTGAGAAAATGAGAAATTTTGAGCTAAAGCTACGTTTTATTCAAGAAAAGGGATTGTTTTTATTTTCACTGCCCAATTCTAATAATTTCTATGAAATACCTGTGGGGTCCAAAAATTCACTACACCCCTAGATGAATTCCTCAAGGGGTGTAGTTTCCTAAATGGAGTCACTTTTTGGGCGTTTTCATTGTTTTGGTCCCTCAGGGGCTTTGCAAATGTGACATGGCCTCTGTAAACTATTCCTGCTAAATGTGATCTCAAAAAGCCAAATGGCGCTCTTTCCCTTCTGAGCCCCACCGTTTGTCCAAACAGCCGTTTATGACCACATGTGGAGTATTGTTTTACTTAGGAAAAATTGCTTTACAAATTGCTTTTTCCCCTTTAGTCCTTGTTGAAATGAAAAGAAATTAGCTAAACCTACATTTTCTTTGAAAAAATATAGATTTTAATTTTTACGGCCTACTCCCAATAATTTCTGCAATAAACCTGAGCGGTCAAAATGCTCACTATACCCCTAGATAATTTCCTTGAGGTGTGTAGTTTCCCAAATGGGGTCACTTTTGGGGGATTTCCACTGTTTTGGCACCGCAAGAGCCCTTCAAACCTGACATGGTGCCTAAAATATATTCTAATAAAAAGATGGCCCCAAAATCCACGAGGTGCGCCTTTGCTTCTGAGGCCAGTGCTTTAGTCCAGTACCAAACTAGGGTCACATGTGGGATATTTTCTAAATCTGCAGAACCTGGGAAATAAATATTGAGTTGCAATTCTTTGGTAAAACTTTCTGTGTTACAAAAAAAATGGATTTAAAATGAATTTCTGCTAAAATTACTTTGCTGTAATTCCTGTGAAACCGTCTGAAGGGTTAAGAAACTTTCTAAATGCTGTTTTGAATACTTTGAGGGGTGACGTTTTTAAAATGGGGTGACTTTTTCGGGGTTTCACAACTGAACTGCCCTCTGTAAAAATAGCCTTTTGAAATTTTCTTGAAAATATGAGAAATTGCTGCTAAAGTTCTAAGCCTTTTAACGTCCTATAAAAATAAAAGGACGTTCAAAAAACGATGTCAATCTAATGTAGACATATGGGGGATGTTAATTAGGAACAATTTTTTGCAGTGTAACTGCCTGTCTTACAAGCAGATACATTTAAATTTAGAAAAATGCTAATTTCTTCGCTAAATTTGGGTGTTTTTCAGAATTAAATACTAAGTGTATCGAGCAAATTTTGCCAGTGACATAAAGTCCAATTTATCAAGAGAAAATAATCTCAGAATCGCTTGGATAGTTAAAAGCATTCCGAAGTTATTACCACATAAAGTGACACATGTCAGATTTGAAAAATGAGGCTCTGTCAGGAAGGTCAAAAGTGGGCAAAAGCAGTAAGGGGTTAATTTATCTTTATTTTTATTGTTTTTTCTGCTCCTCATTATTCACCATAAATAATGTTATTTTTCGCGTCTGGAAACTGTTATTGGGGTCAGTAGCTGTCACTATTATTGGGGTCAGTAGCTGTCACTATTATTGGAGTCAGTAGCTGTCACTATTATTGAGGTCAGTAGCTGTCACTATTATTGGGGTCAGTAGCTGTCACTATTATTGGGGTCAGTAGCTGTCACTATTATTGGGGTCAGTAGCTGTCATTATTATTGGGGTCAGTAGCTGTCACTATTATTGGGGTCAGTAGCTGTCACTATTATTGAGGTAAGTAGCTGTCACTATTATTGGAGTCAGTAGCTGTCACTATTATTGGGGTCAGTAGCTGTCACTATTATTGGGGTCAGTAGCTGTCACTATTATTGGGGTCAGTAGCTGTCACTATTATTGGGGTCAGTAGCTGTCACTATTATTGGGGGTAGTAGCTGTCACTATTATTGGGGTCAGTAGCTGTCACTATTATTGGGGTCAGTAGCTGTCAGTATTATTGGGGTCAGTAGCTGTCACTATTATTGGGATCAGTAGCTGTCACTATTATTGGGGTCAGTAGCTGTCACTATTATTGGGGTCAGTAGCTGTCACTATTATTGGGGTCAGTAGCTGTCACTATTATTGGGGTCAGTAGCTGTCACTATTATTGGGGTCAGTAGCTGTCACTAATATTGGGGTAAATAGCTGTCACTATTATTGGGGTCAGTAGCTGTCACTATTATTGGGGTCAGTAGCTGTCACTATTATTGGGGTCAGTAGATGTCACTATTATTGGGGTCAGTAGCTGTCACTATTATTGGGGTCAGTAGCTGTCACTATTATTGGGGGTAGTAGCTGTCACTATTATTGGGGGTAGTAGCTGTCACTATTATTGGGGTCAGTAGCTGTCACTGTTATTAGGGTAAGTAGCTGTCACTATTATTGGGGTCAGCAGCTGTCACTATTATTGGGGTCAGTAGCTGTCACTATTATTGGGGTCAGTAGCTGTCACTATTATTGGGGTCAGTAGCTGTCACTATTATTGGGGTCAGTAGCTGTCACTATTATTGGGGTCAGTAGCTGTCACTGTTATTGGGGTCAGTAGCTGTCACTATTATTGGGGTCAGTAGCTGTCACTATTATTGGGGTCAGTAGCTGTCACTATTATTGGGGTCAGTAGCTGTCACTATTATTGGGGTCAGTAGGTGTCACTATTATTGGGGTCAGTAGCTGTCACTATTATTGGGGTCAGTAGCTGTCACTATTACTGGGGTCAGTAGCTGTCACTATTAATGGGGTAGTAGCTGTCACTATTATTGGGGTCAGTAGCTGTCACTGTTATTGGGGTCAGTAGCTGTCACTATTATTGGGGTCAGTAGCTGTCACTATTATTGGGGTCAGTAGCTGTCACTATTATTGGGGTCAGTAGCTGTCACTATTATTGGGGTCAGTAGGTGTCACTATTATTGGGGTCAGTAGCTGTCACTATTATTGGGGTCAGTAGCTGTCACTATTACTGGGGTCAGTAGCTGTCACTATTAATGGGGTAGTAGCTGTCACTATTATTGGGGTCAGTAGATGTCACTATTACTGGGGTCAGTAGCTGTCACTATTATTGGGGTCAGTAGCTGTCACTATTTTTGGGGTCAGTAGCTGTCACTATTATTGGGGTCAGTAGCTGTCACTATTATTGGGGTCAGTAGCTGTCACTATTATTGGTGTCAGTAGCTGTCACTGTTATTGGGGTCAGTAGCTGTCACTATTATTGGGGTCAGTAGCTGTCACTATAATGGATGCAGTAGATGTTGCCTCTAGAGGCTCTGGCTGTCACTGCATGGTGGGCTGTGGTTGTCACTTATAAGACCCTCCAATCTACCAACTCTCATCTTTTGAATTGGTTGCTATGGTTACTTCTGGGCAGATGTGGAGTAGAAAAACTGAGCAGTTATAAAGCATGGGAACATTGTCCATAGCAACCAATCAGATCACTTCTTTTATTTTCAAATCTGACAGATAAATAAAACCGAGAACTTCCGGTTCCGGCGCCTGCATGTGAGGACGCAGGGAAGAGGAGCTCCCGCACCCAGCCAGGTAAAACTATTGCAACAGCCGCTATACGCGGCGCAGACCAGCCACCGAAGCGTGGGAACACGGGGAAACGGCCAAGTCCGGAGGCCAGCTGTCAGTGCGGGGGGAGCAACAGGAGGCACCGAAGATTGCCGCTGCTTACATGTGCAGCGCGGCGGGAGTACGGGGTGCACCACGTGTCGTCCGGGGATCCGGTACTGAGAGGGGGAGCGAGCAGGATCCGGCTTGGATGTCTTGGCACTTGGTCGCCATCTCTAGATCTTCTGCAGTTTGGGATGTTCCCATAGTAGTTACTGCTTGGCTGTGGCGCGCCATTCCACATCATTGTATAAAACTGGAAATAAGAGACCGTAAACCTGTAACTATATGGACAAATCTTCTAATAGAGCTCCCTTTTATTAGTGTTTGGATTGGATATTGTATATTCTCTACCTGCCATCTATATACATGTGATTTAGGACATACAACACATTGACCTCACCTTTATTTTTATTGTTGTGAGGTCTGACATGGAAGATTAGGGCTGGATCTTGTGTATTTCTGGATTGGGGTGTGTGATCAGATGAAACCGTCTCACGTCACCGTCCACGATGGTCCTCTTTATACTCCAGAGTCCTGGTTCTTCTCCCTCTTGGAGATGGTGAAGCTTTTCTGGGTAATTGTTATAGATAAACTCTAAGAAAAGAAACACATATCCACATTATAAACCCCATGATTGTAGAGATGAATAATAATGTTATTACGAGGTCCGGTATACGAGGGGATAATGAGGTGACGTCTACTGACCTGCATATTCTGATAGTAGCTCAATACATTCACCAGCATGAGGACCAACATCGACCACTCTATGATCTTTGCTGTCATTTCACTGATCTGTGAAAAAATATCAAAATTAATACATTAAAAATTGCACAAAACAAGAACTTTCCACCCGGGCCGAGGTTTTGCTGCATTCATGTTTATTGTATACTCCATGTGACTGACAGCGATGCCAAAATGGACCTGACCCATTGTCATGTGACACCATATCCATTACATTGCGGGCGTCACGATCACCATGGTGCTGAGAATAAGCACAAAGATTATAGGTCCAATTGTTTTCCTATAGAACGGCCTTTAGGGGTACAAATAAAATCTGTACATAGCTTTACACATTGATCTCCAGCGCACAGGTGGGTGTATACGGATACCCTACTTCCAATGACTGGTAATTTATTATATAGGAAAATAACGTTTATAAAGTGTCTTATAGAATTGACTACATATTTATGTGAGATAAATGTTAATATAATACATATATAGCAAGGACAGTACCGCTTGCTTTCTATTCAGTATGTTCCTGCAAGAAGCTGAACAATGTTACCAGATGACGCTGTGTTACACCAGCATGTCGCCATCTGGCGGGCAAGATCAGAAAATGAAGGGAAATGATCACCTCAGGATCTGATGTTTCCTACATGTGAACCTAAAGACAAGGACAATTGGATTCCATTCAAATATTATTTAAGAAAGGATACAGAAAACCACTAAGGTCACGGCCATTATACAGGACGCCAGTCTGAAATGGCTGATGACTCTTCGGCTTTCGGGCACTTTGTAGACGAGTATGGACTGCCAAAGGTTGTAAAGGCTGGCAAACCCGAATGCAATGAAAAGCGCAAATCCGGTGAGTCATTGGATAACGGTACGTCTAGAAAACAAGCAGACAGAGGTTACAGCAAATCTTATGGAACTAATCACTAATTTACCCTCAGAACTTCCCAATAAATCCTAAATAACGTGTTCTGATATAATAACCACAGAGACATAATGGATATAGAGGTTGGTCTCTTGCTTGTGACTCCTTTATATTAGACACATCTATTACATGGTCGTCCATTCATTGGAATAAGCCATGTAATACCACTTTATGATGTGGCCACCCGGTGATAACCACTGATCATGATCACCAGGGGTTCAGCTGATTGCCAGCGGGTCCCTATTTAGTGAAGATGGGACAACCCCATCAATGTAAAACATTTATTAACTTACCGAAAATGTAGCCATCACGGCTGTCCCGACGCATGATGACCATCCAATTGCCATGAGGATCTTTTAAACCAAGGTCTGACGATCCCGAAAGGCTTCAGCATGGAACATAATGAACTTATAATGTAGAAACGTCAGGCCCAGAGCTGAAAAAGAGAAAATAAGCCAAATAAATCCTGTACCACGTGTAAAACAACCTAATAACATCTATGAAGCGCGGACCAAGCGCTAAACCCAAAAAGAAACCTACAATAATGGACGAGAACATTTATCTGCATCGTCTGATCCGGACAATTATTATCAATTGAAATGAACAAAACTTTATTTATTTTTTAGAAAAATCTGATTACTGCTGCATGAAGAGAATATTATAATCACTTCCGTGATTGTTACTTACAGGCAATGGCCATTCCTATGAATCCCATTCTAAACAGGATATTTTCTGCAAAGAAATTTCCCATTTCACTGCAAAACAAAAAAGAAAACGCTCAATGTTAAATAATATGGAAAAATTGTCAGAATTGTTTCATCTTAATAATCAGCAGTCAGATAATCTATAGGACTGAGGGGATGATGTACATCAGTGGGGGGCATGGTTGTTGATGTGAGGTCAGGGTGTAGCTAGCAGAGAGCCAGGCCGCACACCAAAAGGCCAAGAAGATGGAGAAGAATCCCGATCCATTGGTCTCCATAAAGTGAGAAGTCGCCAATAAATTAGCAAATCGCACTGTGTCAATTCATGGAAAGAAAGACCGGGCAGCTGTCAGGGGAATATTTATAACCCCTCGTCATCTCTCTGTGACATCAGCACGGCTCTGCGTCCTCGAAGATGATGTAGATATTGATAAGAAGAAGAGGAGGGTTGTCGCTCCTTTGCCAAACCTGAAAGAGAAAAAAGGGACAAGGCAGAAGCGTGATTAACATCACATCGATCCCCCTTGGCACCAACAGCATGTGCCATATCCCTGCTCGGACCCTCCAGCTGCGGGCCAGAACTGGACGGTAAATTCAATAATGACACAGTTGTGCAGGAGACCGCAGCCCTGGCTGAGACCGGACGACTTCTTCTCCAGCTCTTGTCCTCTGATAGGGGGTTGAGCCATGCAATGCCCTCACTGCTGTGCCCCTGCGGCGTCTCCTCTGCCCGGGCCTCCCTCCCCCAGCATCTCCTGACACAATAGCCGCTGACCCTGCTTCCTCACCTGATCCCAGCTGAAGCAGATGTTCATCGGCGCAGGTTCCCGGATCAGCGGTGCAGGTATGGTTGTTGATAACAGTCAGTGTGTAGCTAGCAGAGAGCCAGGCCGCACACCAAAAGGCCAAGAAGATGGAGAAGAATCCCGATCCGTTGATCTCCATAATAGTGAAAATTCGCCAATAAATTAGCAAATCACACTGTGTCAATTCACGGAAAGAAAGACCGGGTTGCACTTCCCTGCAGTCCCTGGCGCTCTACCTATGTGTTTCACCGTCATCTAGACAAGGTCCTCCTAGAACCGCCCGCTGTGATATCTACAACAGAATAAAATAATCAAAATAATCAAAACAGGATGAACAAAAAAATTCACTGAAACAATCAACAAAATAACATTTATTTCCTTAACAACATGCCACATACATGTACATGGCAGTCGTTAAGGGGAAGTATGGAGCGAGATCACGGGCTGGGGTCGCTCCATACTTAGCGGGTAATGGCTGTGTAATATAGCCAACACCGCACTGCAACGGACAGAATCAAATATCACTTTGATTATGCCAATTTAACCACTTAGAGGCCACAGTCAATCACGACCACAGCATCTAACACATTAGAATGAGAGGGACGACCCCCTCCGACGTGCCATTATCCCCCCACGATGCTATAGCGGGATGCGGCTGGTTATAATGGCAGCCTGGGGGCCTAATGAAGGGTCTGCCATCTTTGTACTCCGGCAGGGCTTTATAGGTGGCTGTAAGAATCACAATATACTGCAATACTTTACTATTGCAGTAGATCGTGTGAGCGATCCAATGATCGCTGGTTCAAGTCCACTAGGGGGACTACTAAACAGAATTTAAAAAAAGTTAAATTCCCTCTTCCCATTTTTTCCCTAAAGTAATGTTAAACAAAATATAAATTAGCATAACTGTTATCGCCACATTTGCAAAAGTCCGAACTATTACAATCTGATGTTATCTAACCCACGGAACACAGTCAAAAAAAAAAAAAAATGTTTAAAGCCCCCAAATTGCTGTTTTTTGGTCACGTTAGCTCCCCAAAAAATAGAATAAAAACTGACCAAAAAGTCGCATGTACTCCAAAATGGTAACAATAAAAGCTCGCCTCGCAAAAAATAAGCCCTCACATCGCTCAATCTACAGAAACATAAAAAAGTTATGGCTCTCAGATTTTGGCGACGCAAAACTAATTTTTTTAACAAATAGTTTTACAAAGTGGTAAAACATGAAAAAATGATAAATTCGGTATCGCCGTTATCATATTCATCCGTAGAATAAAGTGAACATGTAGTTATTACCGGACGATAGACGCTGTAAAAACGAAAGCAATGGCGGGGAGTAATAAACGAAAATGGAAAAAAACGTGTCATTAAGGAGTCAAATCAAGAGAGGGAGTGGGGGAAAGACGCCAAGCTGCAGGGGCCAAAGAGGAGGACGAAGGGCATTACTATCTTATAGGGAGCTCTATAGCCCCCTACCATGTGATCACTGGCCAATCTCTGTAGATCATGATGAAGTGATGCCACCCCCCATTTATTTATTCTTAAAGTGACCCCGCCAGTCAAAGCTCCCAACCGTATGCCCCTGGGGAGCTGAAAAGCTCTATACAGTGATCTGCATGTACTATAATTATTAACCCCTTGATGTTGCAACTAATTTTGTCCTTTCAGCTGCAATTATTTTTTTTCGCTTTTGTCTCCCTTCATTGTGACCATGAGCATTTAAAGAAGCACTCCACTTTATTTATTTATTTATTTATTTTTTGCACCCTCCATTTGTGCATTCGTGTGTCAGTGGGGAGCTGGGTGTAGAAATACTTACGATCCCTGGATCCTGTCGTTTTTCGAGTCCAGGGCCGCGCACGTGATCTTCATTCTGACCTGGTCTGGAATCACTGCTGTTCAGAAAACCTGATGTCAATGCATTCCTATGGAGCCTCGTTCTGGCCTCGTCCTGGCCTTGCTGGCTTCCATAGGAATGCATTGAGAGCCTGAGTTCCGGTTTATTCAAAAGCACCGTGACTCCAGACAAGTCAGAGGGAATATCAGGTGAGCGGCCTTGGACCCGAAAAATACAAAATGCGGGGATCGGTAAGTATTTTGCACACAGCACCCCACTGAAACACCAATGTACAAATGGAGGGTGCAATAAAAAAAAATAAGTGGAGTGCTCCAATAATCTATCTTTATTTTTATTGCTTTTTTAAGTTTTTTTATGCCCTTCATCATTCACCATAAATAAGATGTTATTGTTCGAGTCTGTAAACTGTTATTGGGGTCAGTAGCTGTCACTATTATTGGGGTCAGTAGCTGTCACTATTATTGGGGTCAGTAGCTGTCACTATTATTGGGGTCAGTAGATGTCACTATTATTGGGGTCAGTAGCTGTCACTATTATTGGGGTCAGTAGCTGTCACTATTATTGGGGTCAGTAGCTGTCACTATTATTGGCGTCAGTAGCTGTCACTATTATTGGGGTCAGTAGCTGTCACTATTATTGGGGGTAGTAGCTGTCACTATTATTGGGGTCAGTAGCTGTCACTATTATTGGGGTCAATAGCTGTCACTATTATTGGGGTCAGTAGCTGTCACTATTATTGGGGTCAGTAACTGTCACTATTATTGGGGGTCAGTAGCTGTCACTATTATTAGGCTCAGTAGCTGTCACTATTATTGGGGTCAGTAGCTGTCACTATTATTGGGGTCAGTAGCTGTCACTATTATTGGGGTCAGTAGCTGTCACTATTATTGGGGTCAGTAGCTGTCACTGTTTTTGGGGTCAGTAGCTGTCACTATAGTGGAGGCAGTAGCTGTCACTATTATTGAGGTCAGTAGCTGTCACTATTATTGGGGTCAGTAGCTGTCACTATTATTGGGGTCAGTAGCTGTCACTATTATTGGGGTCAGTAGCTGTCACTATTATTGGGGTCAGTAGCTGTCAATATTATTGGGGTCAGTAGCTGTCACTATTATTGGGGTCAGTAGCTGTCAATATTATTGGGGTCAGTAGCTGTCACTATTTTTGGAGTCAGTAGTTGTCACTATTATTGGGGTCAGTAGCTGTCACAATTATTGGGGTCAGTAGCCGTCACTATTATTGGGGTCAGTAGCTGTCACTATTATTGGGGGGTAGTAGCTGTCACTATTATTGGGGTCAGTAGCTGTCACTATTATTGGGGTCAGTAGCTGTCACTGTTTTTGTGGTCAGTAGCTGTCACTATAGTGGAGGCAGTAGCTGTCACTATTATTGAGGTCAGTAGCTGTCACTATTATTGGGGTTAGTAGCTGTCACTATTATTGGGGTCAGTAGCTGTCACTATTATTGGGGTCAGTAGCTGTCACTATTATTGGGGTCAGTAGCTGTCAGTATTATTGGGGTCAGTAGCTGTCACTATTATTGGGGTCAGTAGCTGTCACTATTATTGGGGGTAGTAGCTGTCACTATTATTGGGGTCAGTAGCTGTCACTATTATTGGGGTCAGTAGCTGTCACTATTATTGGGGTCAGTAGCTGTCACTATTATTGGGGTCAGTAGCTGTCAGTATTATTGGGGTCAGTAGATGTCACTATTATTGGGGTAGTAGCTGTCACTGTTATTGGGGTCAGTAGTTGTCACTATAATGGTGGCAGTAGCTGTTGCCTCTAGAGCAGGGGTCTCAGGCACGCGGCCCGCGGGCCGCATGCGGCCCCTGAGGCTGTCATCTGCGGCCCGCGACCCGTAGAGAGAGGTGAGAGCGTTTCTTCAGGACGTCAGTCCTCCGGCGAATGCGAGTCCGCGGGGAGAGGATAGAGCGGTCGGAAGGAGGAGCGCTCCTTCATGACGTCAGTCCTCCTTGGACCGCATTGGTGAGCGCTCGCTCCTTCATAACGTCAGTCACGAGTCCCGGACGCATTGGTGAGCAGTTGAATTAAAGTCCCATGTAGTGGAAAACCCCTTTAGTAGCGCCCCACACACACCATCTTTGACAGCGCTACACACCCCGGCTGAGGAGGGAGTCACAATGGAGCTACTTACATAGAAGGGGCATGTGGCGCTGTCAGCAGGGTGTGGTGTGTTGGGCCCATTCTAGAGCAAAGGAATCCCAGGCCAGTGCATCGGCATGCTCTGGCTTGGGATGTCACCCCTGCGTGGTACTATCTATAGGGGGGGGGGTGATCTACAATGGTTTGTGGCATTACATAGGGCACTGTGGCACTACAGAGGGCACTGTGGCACTATAGAGGGCACTATGGCACTACAGAGGGCAGTGTAGCATTACAGAGGGCACTGTGGCACTATCTACAGAGGGCAGTGTGGCATTAAATAGGGCACTGGGGCACTACAGAGGGCAGTGTAGCATTACAGAGGGCACTGTGGCATTATCTACAGAGGGCAGTGTGGCATTAAATAGGGCACTGTGGCACTATACAGAGGGCACTGTGGCACTACAGAGGGCACTGTGGCACTACAGAGGGCAGTGTAGCATTACAGAGGGCACTGTGGCACTATCTACAGAGGGCAGTGTGGCAATAAATAGGGCACTGTGGCACTATACAGAGGGCACTGTGGCACTACAGAGGGCACTGTGGCACTACAGAGGGCAGTGTAGCATTACAGAGGGCACTGTGGCACTATCTACAGAGGGCACTGTGGAATTAAATAGGGCACTGTGGCACTATACAGAGGGCACTGTGGCACTACAGAGGGCACTGGGGCACTACAGAGGGCAGTGTAGCATTACAGAGGGCACTGTGGCACTATCTACAGAGGGCAGTGTGGCATTAAATAGGGCACTGTGGCACTATACAGAGGGCACTGTGGCACTATAGAGGGCACTGTGGCACTACAGAGGGCAGTGTAGCATTACAGAGGGCACTGTGGCACTATCTACAGAGGGCAGTGTGGCATTAAATAGGGCACTGTGGCACTATACAGAGGGCACTGTGGCACTACAGAGGGCACTGTGGCACTACAGAGGGCACTGTGGCACTACAGAGGGCAGTGTAGCATTACAGAGGGCACTGTGGCACTATCTACAGAGGGCAGTGTGGCAATAAATATGGCACTGTGGCACTATACAGAGGGCAGTGTGGCAGCATCTACAGAGGGCACTGGCATTATCTACAGAGGGCAGTGTGGCAGCAACTACAGAGGGCACTGTGGCAGCATCTACAGAGGGCAGTGTGGCAGCATCTACAGAGGGCAGTGTGGCAGCATCTACAGAGGGCAGTGTGGCAGCATCTACAGAGGGCAGTGTAGCAGCAACTACAGAGGGCACTGTGGCAGCATCTACAGAGGGCAGTGTGGCAGCATCTACAGAGGGCAGTGTGGCAGCATCTACAGAGGGCAGTGTGGCAGCATCTACAGAGGGCACTGTGGCAGCATCTACAGAGGGCAGTGTGGCAGCAACTACAGAGGGCACTGTGGCAGTATCTACAGAGGGCAGTGTGGCAGCATCTACAGAGGGCAGTGTGGCAGCATCTACAGAGGGCAGTGTGGCAGCATCTACAGAGGGCACTGTGGCAGCATCTACAGAGGGCACTGTGGCAGCATCTACAGAGGGCACTGTGGCAGCATCTACAGAGGGCACTGTGGCAGCATCTACAGAGGGCAGTGTGGCAGCATCTACAGAGGGCACTGTGGCAGCTTCTACAGAGGGCACTGTGGCAGCATCTACAGAGGGCACTGTGGCAGCATCTACAGAGGGCAGTGTGGCAGCATCTACAGAGGGCAGTGTGGCAGCAACTACAGAGGGCAGTGTGGCAGCATCTACAGAGGGCACTGTGGCAGCATCTACAGAGGGCAGTGTGGCAGCATCTACAGAGGGCAGTGTAGCAGCAACTACAGAGGGCACTGTGGCAGCATCTACAGAGGGCAGTGTGGCAATAAATATGGCACTGTGGCACTATACAGAGGGCAGTGTGGCAGCATCTACAGAGGGCACTGGCATTATCTACAGAGGGCAGTGTGGCAGCAACTACAGAGGGCACTGTGGCAGCATCTACAGAGGGCAGTGTGGCAGCATCTACAGAGGGCAGTGTGGCAGCATCTACAGAGGGCAGTGTGGCAGCATCTACAGAGGGCAGTGTAGCAGCAACTACAGAGGGCACTGTGGCAGCATCTACAGAGGGCAGTGTGGCAGCATCTACAGAGGGCAGTGTAGCAGCAACTACAGAGGGCACTGTGGCAGCATCTACAGAGGGCAGTGTGGCAGCATCTACAGAGGGCAGTGTGGCAGCATCTACAGAGGGCAGTGTGGCAGCATCTACAGAGGGCACTGTGGCAGCATCTACAGAGGGCAGTGTGGCAGCAACTACAGAGGGCACTGTGGCAGTATCTACAGAGGGCAGTGTGGCAGCATCTACAGAGGGCAGTGTGGCAGCATCTACAGAGGGCAGTGTGGCAGCATCTACAGAGGGCACTGTGGCAGCATCTACAGAGGGCACTGTGGCAGCATCTACAGAGGGCACTGTGGCAGCATCTACAGAGGGCACTGTGGCAGCATCTACAGAGGGCAGTGTGGCAGCATCTACAGAGGGCACTGTGGCAGCTTCTACAGAGGGCACTGTGGCAGCATCTACAGAGGGCACTGTGGCAGCATCTACAGAGGGCACTGTGGCAGCATCTACAGAGGGCATTTTTTAATTATTGGGGGATCGGACAGTATATTTTTACTGAGGGGGCAGCAGACTTTGTATGCAGCAGTGGCTGTACAGCGGTGGATGTGTAGGTAATAGTGCCCTGCAGAAGTGGATGTAGGTTACAGAGCTCTGCAGTAGTAAATATAGGTAACAGTGCTCTGCAGAGGTGGATGTGGATGACCGTGCTCTGCAGTGCCCTCATAGACATACAATGTATGCCTATGAGGGCACTATAATTCCATGTGGCAGCAAACTATGATATATTTATATGGGGGCAGTACAGGGTTGCTAACGGACATATTTTTCAATTCCCAGAGAACCCCTTTACAGTCTTTAATGGCGTCGTCATCGAAAAATCGCAAGATTGCTGATGAGAAACGAATATTCCAGGACAAGTGGGAAAACTTATATTTTGTCACAGAGGTAAAAGACAGAGCCCAGTGTCTGATTTGTTTGCAGTTTATCGCGGTGCTTAAGGACTACAATGTGCGTCGACATTACATGACGCAGCATGGAGAACAGTATGATGCACTGTCTGGCAAAATACGGGATGAAAAGGTTCAGCAACTGAAAGCATCGCTTAAAAAACAGCGAACCTTTTTCTCAAGTATTAATAAGTCAAGCGAATCTTCAGTAAAAGCGAGTTTTGTCCTTAGTAACATGATAGCAAAATCTTCAAGACCATTCACTGAAGGCCAGTTCATTAAAGACTGTTTTATAAAGACATGTGAAATTATTTGTCCGGACAAACAGAAACCGTTTGAAGGCATAAGCTTGTCGGCAAATACTGTTGCTAGTAGAATCACTGAATCTGCTAGTAACATTCATCAGCAACTGATTACAAGAGCGCAAGGTTTTGCAGCATTTTCCATAGCGCTTGACGAGAGTACTGGTGTAACAGATACTGCATATTGTGCTGTCTTTATTCGTGGGGTTGATGGAGACCTAAACATAACTGAGGAATTATTCGATTTATTACCTATGAAAGGCACAACAACCGGTCGTGACATTTTTAAAGAGCTTGAAGGTTGTATTAACACAGCAGGACTGCCATGGGATAAACTCGTGTCTGTGGCAACTGACGGTGCACCAGCAATGTGTTCTGAAAATGTTGGTGTTGTGGGCTTATTGAAAGCAAAACGAAAGCAGCTTTCTTTGTCGAGTCCTTTCAGTGCAATACACTGCATTCTGCATCAGGAGGCGCTGTGTAGCAAAAGTCTAAAAAGGAAAGAAGTTATGGACTTTGTTGTTAAGACGGTTCATTTTATACGGGCAAGAGGTCTTAACCAGAGGCAGTTCACTTCTTTTTTTATCCGATATGGACACTGAATATGGAGACTTGCTGTATCATACCGAGGTCAGATGGTTGAGTCGGGGAAGCGTGTTGAAGAGATTTTTTGCTTTAAGACAGGAGATAGCGCTTTTTATGGCACTAAAAGATAACGACGCTCTCCAACTTTCTGACCCAGCTTTTCTATCTGATTTAGCGTTTCTAACAGATGTCACAGAACACCTCAACGCACTCAACTTGAAACTTCAGGGCCCAAAGCAGATGATTACGATGATGTATGACAGTGTCAAGGCATTCAGATGTAAGCAGTCTTTGTGGGCCAAACAGCTGAAGTCTAGCAATTTGGCACATTTCTCCGCTTTGCAGTCGATACGAGTTGAACCACAACACCTCAGTTATTACTCAGATATCATTTCTCAATTACTGCAAGAGTTTGATCGACGTTTTCATGAGTTCCGGGATCTTGAACCTGAATTTGCACTCTTTGCCACTCCGTTTGCGGTAGACGTCGCTTGTGTTTCAGAAGATCTGCAGATGGAGATTGTGGACTTGCAGTGCGACACTGTTCTTAAACAGAAGTATATGGACATTGGTGTTCCAGATTTCTACAAGTTTGTCTCTCAAGAAAAGTTTCCAAAACTTGTTAATGCCGCTGCCAGGACCATGACCATGTTTGGCAGTACGTATGTATGTGAACAGTTCTTCTCTTCAATGAAGATTAACAAATCAGCGTTACGGTCAAGACTTACGGATGAACATCTTCGTGCAACATTGCGATTGGCTAACGCGCATGATATTAAGCCCAATATTGACGTTCTTGTGTCTGCCAAACGCTGCCAACTGAGCTGCCAGACTGCATTTAGCGACACTTAAAGTAGAAAACTAGATTGTGTAAACTCACAAATTTCCGGGAAGTTTAAACCTAGCGGTATTATTATACTAATGTTATAGTAGTTCAAATATAAAATTGATGATTCGATCTTCGGGGAATGCCCCCAACTGTAATTTGCATTGTTTGATCTACATCTACAGTATACCTTTTCTTGTAAACCTCCAATAAAAATTATTGAAACACAAATAACAACAATTTTGTATGGTATCAAATTTTTTCTGTAATGCGGCCCTTCAACTTCCAATTTTTTCATTATGCGGCCCATCCACCCAGCTGAGCTTGAGACCCCCTGCTCTAGAGGCTCTGGCTGTCACTGCATGGTGGGCTGTGGTTGTCACTTATCAGACCCTCCAATCTACCTACCAACTCTCATCCATTGAATTGGTTGCTATGGTTACTTCTGGGAAGATGTGGAGTCGAAAATTTAGCAGGTAACATTGTCCATAGCAACCAATCAGATCACTTCTTTCAATTTCAAACCTGTCTTAGAAAAATAAAACCAGGAATCTGATTGGTTGCTATGGACAACTCCTCCATGTCTTTTCTATACTAATATTTCTCTATAAAGCAGGGGCCCTGTAGGTAAAGGGGGAGGGGGGTACTGTCACATTAACTCCTTCCCGCAAAATGATGTGTCTGGTACGTCGGTATTGCAAGTAACTTACTGCAGTCCTATGTACCAAGCATGTCAGGACTTTAAGCTGTCGCTGTGTAAAGCGACACAGTGACAGGACCGGCAACTCAGCTCTAAAGCAGAGTTGCCGGGCAGGAGATGCTGGCATGGGATCAATCAGATTGGTCCGGTGCCGGCGA
Source organism: Rhinoderma darwinii (assembly GCF_050947455.1). NCBI lineage: Eukaryota > Metazoa > Chordata > Amphibia > Anura > Rhinodermatidae > Rhinoderma > Rhinoderma darwinii. The sequence goes on from NW_027461830.1 coordinate 136,759, forward strand.
GCGCTGTGATTGGCCAGTCTGTACTGACTAGCCAAACAAAACGCAGACGTATTGTTTTCCCAGCATCTCCTGCTCTGTGAGGGCTCAACTGTGTCCTGGAGCCTGACAGAGCCAGATGCTGTGTAGATAGATAAAAATGTACATAAAGCCGGCGATCAGTCCCCTCACCAGCTGATAAAACACTACAACCACCATCATCTGGTGATCAGTGTCATCAGACCTGTCCTCAGTCCTGTCACCGCCTCTCATCAGACCTGTCATCGCCTCTCATCAGACGTCATCGCATGTCATCAGACCTGTCATCGCCTCTCATCAGACCTGTCATCGCCTGTCATCACCTGTCATCAGACCTGTCATCGCCTCTCATCAGACCTGTCATCGCATGTCATCAGACCTGTCATCAGACCTGTCATCAGACCTGTCATCGCCTGTCATCAGACCTGTCATCGCCTGTTATCACCTGTCATCAGACCTGTCATCGCCTGTCATCAGACCTGTCATCAGAGCTGTCATCGCCTGTCATCAGACCTGTCATCGCTTGTCATCTCCAGTTAGAAATATAAAATATGGCCCAAAGGCTTTACACCACTGATGTGACAAACCAAATGTTATTCTCAGATACAGACTCAGCAGGTGAAGGTGAAGCAGTTTGCAATTTCATCTGAATCTAGAGAAACTGACTCTGAACCCCCCGTCAGCGCGGAAGAGTCGCAGGTGCTGCTATGCCCGGATTATCACGGGTAGCTGCAGATAATTATAGCCCCCCAAGTGCCTGATTTTACAGCCTCCTCAGGGATCAATTTGATGCCACAGGGTTCGAGGCCATTGATTTTTTTCCATTTTTTTTTCTGACTCCCTAATAAATTTGATGGTTGAGCAGACGAATATCTATGCTACTCAGTTTATCTCCCGTGACCCCCTACTATGCCAGAGGCCAAAATTGTACTCCAACAAATGCAGCAGAGCTGTATACATTCTGGGGCATCCTGTCAGGATACTTATCTAGCCAAGGCCTCATCGTGGTTTCGCTCACTGGGGTCCTTTCCGTCACATTGAGCATTTTGCTTTGAAGGTGCCTCATGTGTTGGGCGGGAACCGAGAGATGCTGTGTGTGGACCTCCACATGCGGAGCACCAATGCTTATATTTGCATAATCCTGCAAATTTACAATGGCCTTCATTGAATAACCAGCATGCACCAGACCTGTGGACGGCCACTGACCCTTGAGGAAAAGGAGCTGATGAGCCAGATGCCATTAATGGAAAGGGGTGTGTTTTTTGGGTCATCATAAGACGCAACCATACGTCAGTGGATTTAACACCCCAACCAAAATTTGGTTATAACGCTAGACGACGTCTGAATTCTCCGTCGTAGTGCCACCATGTGGAACCACCATGTGACTTATAAGCACTATAAATGCTATCCATGTAAATGAAAAGTTCCGAACAGCGTTCAGGGTGGTGCTGACCCATGACACAACCCATAACGGAAAAGGCCTGTATCCAATTATTCATGGTTTTGGCTACCCTGGGTTTTCGATCCTATGGTTTGCTATCAAGAACCCTTCTTTCCTTATCAATGGTGTGTTGGTCCACGGATACCGGGGACCATGTATTAACCCCTTAAGGACACAGTCTGTTTTCGCCTAATGGACCAGGCCATTTTTTCAAAACTGACATGTGTGACTTGATGTGGTAATAACTTCGGAATGCTTTCACCTATCCAAGCGATTCTGAGAATGTTTTCTCGCGACACATTGGACTTTAAATTAGTGGTAAAATTTGGTCGATACATTCCGTGTTTATTTGTAAAAAACACCAAAATTTAGAGAAAATGTGTAAAAATTAGCATTTTTCGAAATTTAAATGTATCTGCTTGTAAGACAGATAGCAACACCACACAAAATAGTTACTAGTTAACTTCCCCCATATGTCTACATTAGATTGGCATCGTATTTTGAAGATCCTTTTATTTTTCTAGGACGTTACAAGGCTTAGAACTTTAGCAGCAATTCCTCACAATTTCAAGAAAATTTCAAAAGGCTATTTTTTTAGGGACCAGTTCAGTTCTAAAGTGACTTTGAGGTGCCCATATATCAGAAAACCCCATAAAACTCCCCATTTTCAAAACCTAAACCCTCAAAGTATTAAAAATAGCTTTTAGAAAGTTTCTAAACCCTGTAGGTGCTTCACAGGAATTACAGCAAAGTGGAGGTGAAATTTACAAATGTAATTTTTTTTGCAGAAAATCAGTTTGAATCCATATTTTTCTGTAACACAGAAATTTTTACCAGAGAAACGCAACTGAATATTTATTGCCCAGATTCTGAAGTTGTTGGACTGAAGCACAGGCCTCAGAAGCAAAGGAGGACTTAGTCGATTTTGGGGCCTTCTTTTTCTTAGAATATATTTTAGGCACCATGTCAGGTTTGAAGAGGTCTTGTGGTGCCAAAACAGTAGAAACCCCCCAAAAGTGACCCCATTTTGGAAACTACCGAAGGGAATGAGCGCCATTTGAGTTTTGGAGTTCAAATTTAGCTGGAATGGTTTGCAGAGGCCATGTCGCATTTGCAAAGCCCCTGAGGGGACAAAACAGTGGAAACCCCCAAAATTGACTTCATTTAGGAAAATACACCCCTCAAGGAACTTAACTAAGGGTATAGTTAGCATTTTGACCCCACAGGTTTTTTGCCGAAATTTTTGGAAGTAGGCTGTGAAAATGAAAATCTACATTTTTTTCCGATTAAATGTAGCTAAACCTAATTTTTTTTCATTTCCACAAGGATTAAAGGAGAAAAGGCACCCCAACATTTATAAAGAAAATCCTCTTGAGCACAGCAATACCCCATATGTGGTTATAAACTACTATTTGGACACACGGCAGGGATTAGAAGGGAAGGAGCTCTATTTAGCATTCAGATTTTGCTGGATTGGTTTGCGGCACCCTGTCGCATTTGCAAAGCCCCTGAGGGCCCAAAACAGTGGAAACACCCCAAAAGTGACCCAATTTAGAAAACGACACCGCTCAAGGTACTCATCGAAGGGTATAATTACCATTTTGACTCACAGGTTTTTTGTCTGAATTTATTTGAATTAGGCCGTATTTACTGGTATTTCAATATATAATGTGGGGGCATGTGTATGATGTGAAGAGCAAATCAGTATAATAAAAGGTACATAAATAATACAATTAATAATTCATAGATGTGTGGTAAGCCTTGTAGCAAACCTTTATGCACAGACCCGTTTTTTCGGGGCAGGTGTCGCACTGATAAGTGGTGACCCTTCTTATGCCACTTTTGCTACACACTCTGCACCTCTTTTGGGATCTCCCCTTCTTTGAAGTTTGGGGAACGATGCCGGTAAAGTGTTGCCCTGGTACAATACGGGCGCCCTCACTTTCAGCAGATGTGTTTGGGCCCTCCCCAACCTGGTTTTCAAACACAAGCACCTTGGTAATCTCCTCCTGAAAATTAAGGAATGACTCTGTCCGGCCTGCACATTTGCATAGCACGTAAGTGTGATACAATGCCATCTGTACCAATGGCACGGCCACCTTTTTGTACCACACCCTTGTCTTCCGCATTGCACTATACGGCTTCAGCACTTGATCTGAGAGATCAACCCCTCCCAAGTACTTATTATATATAGCCCACGATGCAATCTGGATTGTGGGTCACCGTGGTGGCACCTCGTACAGGGACAGGGGTGCTGCCGTTTCCATGTATTGTGGTCAAGAGAAGGACATCCCGCTTGTCCTTATACTTGACGAACAACATGTTCTCGCTGTATAATGCACCCCTTTTGACACGTTGCGCAATCAGAGTTTTAGAGCGGCCTCTCTGGATTCTGTGCACCGTGCCGCAGGCTGCAGTATTTCTGGTGGAGAGGCATTTAAATAGTGGGATGCTGATGTAGAAGTTATCCACGTAATGTTGGAGCTCCAAGAGGGGGGGGATTCTGGGGGTTCAATCCTGAAGTCCTTCCCTTCATAAACCCAAAACCTGAGCTGCTCTAGCTCAGTTTGTACATTTTTATCCCATACCTTGCCCTCTTACTGGGTAGGTATTGGCGGAATTTTAGCCTACCCATAAAATGTACTAGGGACCAATATTTTTCAGGTAATCCAGGATCTGTCAGCATGCATCTGATCATTTCCGTCAGAGTTCTGTTCTTCCTTTCTGCTGCCCCCATTTGTCCCTATAAATCTGCCATTCCAATTATCTGCACGTGGATCAGAGATTGTGGTTTTGACCTTTTCTTTAGTCCCTTTTGGAAATGGTTTCTGCTGTTCTGCTTTCCATATTGTACAGTCCTTCTTTAGGTGTCCCTGTTTGTTGCACCTGAAACATTCTCTTCTTTCCTTATTTTGATATTTTGTCTCTGTAGCTTTAACCCCTTCCCGCCACAGCAAGTTTTGGACCAAATGACAGAGCCTCATTTATAAAATCTGACGTGTCACTTTATGTGGTAATAACTCCGGAATGCTTTTACCTATCCAAGCGATTCTGAGATTGTTTTCTTGTGACATATTGTACTTTATGTTAGTGAAAAAATTAAATGTTTTTGTGAAAAACACAAAAATTTAGAGAAAAATTGCAAAAATTGTCATTTTTCTAAAGTCAAATGTATCTGCTGGTAAGACAGATAGTAATACCACACAAAATAGTCATTTGTCAACATTTCCCATATTTCCCCATACGAAGCATTTGCGAAACGCGCGTTGGGTTCAGCAGTGGACCCCCGGTCTTTGAAGTCCCGGCTATTCCCGTACTCTGCAGGTGTATGTATATTGCTGTTCATATGTCATTATCTTGATTGTATTCACATTTATTTTTTGGTAGGTATATGCCTATCTGTGCAAAAGTTTTATACTTAGTGCCTGCTTGAAAACGACTTAGACACTTTAGCATTTTTGGGGGATAATTTTTCCGGATTACTATTTGGTTGTCCTGCTGCGCTAGTGTTCTGATTCCATCTTTGATTTTGCGAGGGTTACGCTATTTTAATATGTTCTATGTTGTCTGCTTGCATTTGTCTATTTGAGTTTAATAAAGGATTTTTTGTATTTCTTCAATTATTTGGTCGTGACTGTTCTTTTCTTTTTTGGTCTAAGTTATTAGTCACTAGGACCACTGATATATTTGGGTTTATTGCTCAGTTGGCTAAACATTTCCCATATGTCTACTTTATGTTTGCATCATTTTTTAAACATCCCTTTATTTTTCTGGGACATTACAAGGCTTATAAATTTAGCAGCAATTTCTCACATTTTCAAGAATATGTCAAAAGCCTATTTTTTTAGGGAACAGAACGGATCTGAAGTGGCTTTAAGGGGCCTTATATATTATGAACCCCTACAAATCACCCCATTTTAAAAACTGCACCCCTTAAAGTATTCAAAACAGCATTTAGAAAGTTTCTTAACCCTTTATGCGTTTCACAGGAATTAAAGCAATGTGGAAGGGAAATTTGCAAATTCCATTTTTTTTGGGCAGAAATGCCATTTTAATCGATTTTTCCTGTAAGACTGAAGGTTTTTACCAGAGAAACACAACGGAATATTTATTGCCCTGATTCTGCAGTTTTTAGAAACATCCCACATGTGGCCCTAGTGGGATACTGGACTGAAACACCGGCCTCAGCAGAAAAGGAGCACCCAGTGGATTTTAGGGCCTTCCTTTTCTTAAATTATATTTCAGGCACCATGTCAGGTTAGAAGAGGTCTTGTGGTGCCAAAACAAAGGAAACACCCCAAAAAAGACCCCATTTTGGAAACTACACCCATTGAGGAATTCATCTAGGGGTGTAGTGAGCATTTTGACCACACAGGTTTTTGCTGAATTTATTAGAATTGGGATGTGAAAATAAAAAAATTGACATTTTTTTTTGAGAAAAGTTGTAGTTCTAGCCCAAAATGTTGCATTTTCACAAGGACTAGAGGAGAAAAGCACCTCAACGTTTGTAAAGCATTCTCTCCAGGGTAAGGCAATCACTCAAAAGGGAAGGAGCGCCATTTAGTATTTGGAGTGGAGATTTTACTGAGCTATAGTATCAGTACAGTGGAACCCCAAAAAACTTACCCCATTTTGGAAACTACATCCCTCAAGGAATTCATCTAGAAGGTAGTGAGCATTTTGACCCCACAAGTGTTTTGCAAAAATTAGTACACAATAGATGTTGCAGATTGAATATTGCCCTTTTCCACAGATATGCCACTTCAGTGCCCAATGTGTTGTGCCCAGCTTGTACCATCGTAGACGCACACCCCATAAATAGTTAAGCAGGTTCTCCAGAATACAGTAATACCCCATATGTGGTCATAAATTGCCGTTTGGGCACACTGCCAGGCTCAGTTGGACCACCATTTGGCTTTTGAAGCGCAGATTTTGCTTGGTTTTACTGTTATTTCAATTTATAATGTAGGGACATTTGTAAGCTGGGCGGAGTACATCAGGGTATATGTAAGCTGTGCGGAGTACATCAGGGTATATGTAAGCTGTGCGGAGTACATCAGGGTATATGTAAGCTGTGCGGAGTACATCAGGGTATATGTAAACTGGGCGGAGTACATCAGGGTATTTGTAAGCTGTGCGGAGTACATCAGGGTATATGTAAGCTGTGTGGAGTACATCAGGGTATATGTAAACTGGGCGGAGTACATCAGGGTATATGTAAGCTGTGAGGAGTACATCAGAGTATATGTAAGCTGGGCGGAGAACATCAGGGTATATGTAAGCTGTGCGGAGTACATCAGGGTATATGTAAGCTGGGCGGAGTATATCAGAGTATATGTAAGCTATGTGGAGTACATCAGGGTATATGTAAGCTGTGCGGAGTACATCAGGGTATATGTAAGCTGGGCGGAGTACATCAGGGTATATGTAAGCTGGGTGGAGTACATCAGGGTATATGTAAGCTGGGCGGAGTACATCAGGGTATATGTAAGCTGTGCGGAGTACATCAGGGTATATGTAAGCTGTGAGGAGTACATCAGGGTATATGTAAGCTGGGCGGAGTACATCAGGGTATATGTAAGCTGTGCGGAGTACATCAGGGTATATGTAAGCTGTGAGGAGTACATCAGGGTATATGTAAGCTGGGCGGAGTACATCAGGGTATATGTAAGCTGGGCGGAGTACATCAGGGTATATGTAAGCTGTGTGGAGTACATCAGGGTATATGTAAGCTGGGTGGAGTACATCAGGGTATATGTAAGCTGGATGGAGTACATCAGGGTATATGTAAGCTGTGCGGAGTACATCAGGGTATATGTAATATGTGCGGAGTACATCAGGGTATATGTAAACTGTGCGGAGTACATCAGGGTATATGTAATCTGGGTGGAGTACATCAGGGTATATGTAATCTGTGCGGAGTACATCAGGGTATATGTAATATGTGCGGAGTACATCAGGGTATATGTAAGCTGGGTGGAGTACATCAGGGTATATGTAATCTGTGCGGAGTACATCAGGGTATATGTAAGCTGTGTGGAGTACATCAGGGTATATGTAAGCTGTGTGGAGTACATCAGGGTATATGTAAGCTGGGTGGAGTACATCAGGGTATATGTAAGGCAATTTTTTGTTGGTGTAACATGTACACTCAGGTTGGAATATTTTGATTATCTGATACCATCTTCCAATAAATTCTTAATTTTTCTACAGGTGTTATGGATACCTATGGTCCATTCGTCCAGTTCTATAGTGGAGGTTGTCTATGATGTTCAACTTTGGAAATTGTGGGCTTGTTCCCCCTTTCTCCTGTTGGTTATTACCACATGCGGGCCCTCTGTATGCATGGGAGTGTTACCTTATGTATACGCATTTATATACTTGTTTTTCTTTTCTATATATGGATTTGGCGTCTCGGTATGTCTTCAGCTTTCTCAAGGGGTAGGTATTGGTACTTTTATGCGTACCGGCTCTATTTTTATTCTTATATATGCCTATTGGTATATTCATTTATATATTGGTATGTCTGTATTTCTGCACGATATCATATCTATTTCATGTATATACTATATTTCTTTGTGTACCGACCTTATTTATATTTTTAGTATTACATGTAACTATGGGTGCACTAATTCATATATTTACATGCTCATGTTTATGCCCTATAGCATATTATATATATATTGAATATGCACAAATTCACTTGTTTTATGTTTTATGAAACAAATTCATTATGACATCATATTTACACATATGCACTTTATTCCACAAAATATTTATTATTGGATATGTAATGATGTAGTATATGTTTTTTACACATATGGATTTTAGGTCAATCCATGTTTATTGTTGGATATATTATTATGTATTAGACCATCTACATTGATGGATTTCAGGTTACTACATATTTATTATTTCATATATTGTTTTTATATCTGTACACAGATAAGTATATTTTTTCTCCTTTTATATAACACATTTTACAACGATCTGTATTTTGACACTTTCATATAGGTCCCTATTTTTGTCGATTTATACAGCACATTATACAATGATCCACATAAAAAATGTGTGTAAGACTTGTGTATGAGTAACAGCGGTTTTATGTTTTTCAGGTGCCGTCCTCATCTCTTCTCACATATTTTATTTCTTTTGTATTTTTCTCTTTTTATCACTGTCACGAGCACGCGTGTTCACTCACCTGTATTCACTCTCTGTCTATTATCCTCACTTTATTTATTTATTCTTTTATTTTCAATACTTATGCATACACGAATATATATCTTTACCATTATGGTTTTTTATTGTAAATGAAAGTGAATTTTTAAAGTGTATGGTACTCTTTATATTGATATATATATATGCCTGTAAAGTATAGATTCTTATATTTGTGTTGGTGTATGCACATATATGTATTTATGTATATTCATATGTGATGTTTATGTGCGCGCTATAGGCGTCTAGAAAGTATGTATGAACTGCCTTGGGATATACCCTGGTATTCGGGATTATTTTAAACTTTGCCAGCTGTGTTTCATCGCTGAGACATGGTCTCTACTCCTTCGGGGTGAACTGTCTCAGCGATGTATACGGCATCCCTAGCTTGCATACGTCTATTGTCCCTTGTTTGGGCTTCTGGCATATTTGCCAGGCTCTAAGATGGCCACTGACCTCTCCCTACATAACAAGTATGGCCACGCCAGTCCCTCCCTTTAGTTCTTTTGCGGCGCGCACGCGCAGTGCGTACTCTTATGAGGCTGATGTCTATGGGCATGACTTCCGGCGCTCGGATGAACGCCGGTGCGCATGCGCAACGGAGGCATAATGGCGTCCGCAAGCACGAGTGCAGCTCCTTTCATCTGTCCACATCTCTGATCTCTGCAGCATGGTAGGTGTAACCATGCCTGTGATTATAATGCCCATATGCTGTGCACACTTTGTGTCTATTGGACATTGACATAATCCCCTCCCTTTGTATCTCATACTTAAAGTGACCATTATCCCATCAGTCAATACCCCTTGAGAAAGCTGACGGCGAAACGCGCGTCGGGGGCGGTCAGTGTGGAGTTATCTTGTGTGAGATCCATCATGCAATCCACGGGTTTGTGCAGTCTTCTTAATTTATGAAGTAGGGCAATTTTTGGGTGCAATTGTGCAGTCGTAGCCGTGTATTTTCACACGTATGCACAATGTTGTGCTCTTTGGTTAGGTGCATAGTATATCTATAGCCTCTTCAGCAGTTTAACAAATTGACTCATTACACATCCTCTTTGGATGTAGACCTCTGCACTTTACCACATCACAGGATGTTTATATTGTGTTAGCTTATAACTTGGATTATTTACGCAGTTCCTCCACACTCTCCTTTTTAAATTGTGTGCAATACTGTTTTTATCTCTTCATGGCCAATGTGTTATTTGCATTTCAATAAAGTTTGTTTTATACTGTCATGGTACATAATTTGTGCTATGTGTCGCTCATTTTTTGGATTTACTAGTAGTCTTCACAGTCTGGTATAGGTATTGACATATGTAAGCTGGGCGGAGTACATCAGGGTATATGTAAGCTGTGCGGAGTAAATCAGGGTAAATGTAAGCTGTGCGGAATACATCAGGGTATATGTAAGCTGGGCGGAGTACATCAGGGTATATGTAAACTGGGAGGAGTACATCAGGGTATATGTAAGCGGAGTACATCAGGGTATATGTAATCTGGGTGGAGTACATCAGGGTATATGTAAGCTGGGTGGAGTACATCTGGGTATATGTAAACTGTGCGGAGTACATCAGGGTATATGTAAGCTGGGTGGAGTACATCAGGGTATATGTAAACTGTGCGGAGTACATCAGGGTATATGTAAGCTGGGCAAAGTACATCAGGGTATATGTAAGCTGTGCGGAGTACATCAGGGTATATGTAAACTGGGCGGAGTACATCAGGGTATATGTAAACTGTGCGGAGTACATCAGGGTATATGTAAGCTGTGCGGAGTACATCAGGGTATATGTAAGCTGTGCGGAGTACATCAGGGTATATGTAAGCTGTGCGGAGTACATCAGAGAATATGTAAGCTGTGCGGAGTACATCAGGGTATATGTAAGCTGTGCGGAGTACATCAGGGTATATGTAAGCTGTGCGGAGTACATCAGGGTATATGTAATATGTGCGGAGTACATCAGGGTAAATGTAAGCTCTGCGGAGTACATCAGGGTATATGTAAGCTGTGCGGAGTACATCAGGGTATATGTAAGCTGGGCGGAGTACATCAGGGTATATGTAAACTGTGCGGAGTACATCAGGGTATATGTAAACTGTGCGGAGTACATCAGGGTATATGTAAACTGTGCGGAGTACATCAGGGTATATGTAAAACTGTGCGGAGTACATCAGGGTATATGTAAACAGTGCGGAGTACATCAGGGTATATGTAAGCTGGGCGGAGTACATCAGGGTATATGTAAACTGGGCGGAGTACATCAGGGTATATGTAAGCTGTGAGGAGTACATCAGGGTATATGTAAGCTGGGCGGAGTACATCAGGGTATATGTAAGCTGTGCGGAGTACATCAGGGTATATGTAATCTGGGCGGAGTACATGAGGATATATGTAAACTGTGAGCAGTAAATCAGGGTATAAGTAAGCTGTGAGGAGTACATCAGGGTATATGTAAGCTGTGCGGGGTACATCAGGGTATATGTAAGCTGTGCGGAGTACATCAGGGTATATGTAAGCTGGGCGGAGTACATCAGGGTATATGTAAGCTGTGCGGAGTACATCAGGGTATATGTAATCTGGGCGGAGTACATGAGGATATATGTAAACTGTGAGCAGTAAATCAGGGTATATGTAAGCTGTGAGGAGTACATCAGGGTATATGTAAGCTGTGCGGGGTACATCAGGGTATATGTAAGCTGTGCGGAGTACATCAGGGTATATGTAAGCTGGGCGGAGTACATCAGGGTATATGTAAGTTGGGCGGAGTACATCAGGGTATATGTAAGCTGGGCAGTACATCAGGGTATATGTAAGCTGGGCAGTACATCAGGGTATATGTAAGCTGGGCAGTACATCAGGGTATATATAAGCTGGGTGGAGTACATCAGGGTATATGTAAGCTGGGTGGAGTACATCAGGGTATATGTAAACTGGGCGGAGTACATCAGGGTATATGTAAACTGTGAGGAGTACATCAGGGTATATGTAAGCTGGGTGGAGTACATAAGGGTATATGTAAGCTGGGTGGAGTACATCAGGCTATATGTAAGCTGGGTGGAGTACATCAGGGTATATGTATTCTGGGCGGAGTACATCAGGGTATATGTAAGCTGGGCGGAGTACATCAGGGTATAATAGGATGATGTAATAATGGGGTGAATATCCATGGATTGGTGGGGTCGCTTCATGCACAGGCCGGGATTATTGGGGATTATACAGAATATCTGCGCTCCAGTATCGCCTTATATGTGACTTCTTCATTAGTCCTATAAGCCGCACAAGGCCCTAAAGTTTCCTCATCTCCGCTGCATCTATGGGGTCACCTGTGGGGTCCAGTAAATGATGATGTGGGGTATTTAGTGAAAAACGACTGGACCTAAAATATGAGTCTGGGCCGTCATTCAGCGTGATTGCGTTCTGAGAGTCATAACGTGTTATTTTCCGGAGACGGCGCTGTGCGAGGGATCGGTTGTTGGGGAACGAGCTGTCATTTTTATTGGTTCCATTTTGGGGTAAATACAATTTTTTTTATCGCTATTTATTATATTATTTGGGAGATGAGGAAACCAAAAAACAGCAATTCTAGCGCGGTTTTGTTTCTTCTTTTTTACAGCGTTCACCGTGCGGTATAAACAACATGTGACCTTTATTCTGCGGGGCGATACGATTACAGCGACACCAAATTTATATCGTTTTTTTACGTTTCACTATTTTCCCACAATAAAAATCCTGTTTTGGTGTCGCCATTTTCTGACAGCCGTAACTTTTTTATTTTCCGGTTGATATCGCTGCGGGAGGACTTGTTTTATGCGTGACGAACTGTCGTTTCTATTGGTGCAATTCTGCGTTACTCGCGACTTATTCATCACTTTTTATTACATTTTTTTTGAGACAAGACGACAAAAAAATAAAATGCTGTCATTGTGTTTTATTTATTTTTTTACGGTGTTCACCGTGCGGTAAATAATGCGATATTTTCATAGTTCAGGCCGTTGTGAACGCGGCGATACCTATAATGTAACGTTCTTTTCATGTTGTGCCGCCTCCAGCGCTGCATTTATATCTTTCTCTATGTTGGGTCTCATTTTATACCGTTTTCTCAGCAGAAATAAGCTGCTGTTCAGACTGGAGCTGTCATGCAGCTTTTGCAGCGCTGTCATGTCTGATGTGGATACATTGCTCGAATCAATGGCCTCGAACCTGTGGCATCAAATTGATACCTGAGGAGGCTGTAAAATCAGGCACTTGGGGCTATAATTATCTGCAGCTACCCGTGATAATCCGGGCATAGCAGGACCTGCGACTCATCCGCGCTGACGGGGGGTTCAGAGTCAGTTTCTGACAGGCGATGACAGGTCTGATGACAGGCGATGACAGGTCTGATGACAGTCTGATGACAGGTCAGATGACAGGTCTGATGACAGGTCTGATGACGGGTCTGATGACAGGCGATGACAGGTCTGATGACAGATGATGACAGGCGATGACAGGTCTGATGACAGGCGATGACAGGTCTGATGACAGGTCAGATGATAGGCGATGGACAGGTCTGATGACAGGCGATGACAGGTCTGATGACAGGTCTGATGACAGGCGATGACAGGTCTGATGACAGATGATGACAGCCGATGAGAGATCTGATGACAGGCAATGACAGGCGATGACGGGTCTGATGACAGGCGATGACAGGTCTGATGACCGTAGTTGTTTTTTTTTATATTTCAACTGAACAATAGGAGCGGAGCGTCCACCAGTGACCCTGCTGTATTTAAAAGTGGGGATACCCTACCTACCTACCAAATTCTAAATGAGAGGTGTCATTGCTACCTAACCAGGATCTCGGGCAGTGGGCAATCTAGGGGTATACAGTATAATAACTTTATGGTGGTCCCTGTCTATTTATCTGGTCCCAGTCCTGATAATTGCTCTCTGGTCCCTGCAGTAATGGCCCCCACACGTCCTCTCTGGATAGTGACATTTCCACTTTAACCTTCCATTGCTGGTGATTGTCAGGGCTCAGTTTGGCGGCTGTCAGTGTCAGCTCTGAGCTGCCGCCATCTTCCTTATATGTCTCCTGTATTCAGGAGGTGAGACCTCGGGGTGATTCCTGCTATCAGTCGGGTCACTGAGCTGTTCTGCTCCTCGTCTGGGCCCAGAACCTGTTGCAGTATTTGCAGCTTTCAGCAGCAGTCAGACATTGTGGGAGAATAAGACTGGGACAGACAGCAACCGACATCAGTAACAACATCAAGATGGAGAATACCAGAGATAACACATCATCACCAGAGGAGCTGCACAGGGATAACAACTAATAGTTACCACAGCGCCATCTACTGTCAGTGAGAGATAGTTCCTCCAGCATTCAGCTGCAGATGTTGTAATATTCCAGCATATGTACCCTGCCATTACCGGCGGAGCCGCTTTACTAGCAGAGACTGCGTTAGGGGTGGAGAGCTTCTCTAAGGCTGCGTTCATATGTATCAGTTGCATCAGCATCAGTTTTTTTTTGTCTCTCAAGTGATTACAACTGATGCAAAAACGAGTCGCCATGAGTCGCCATCAGGCTTTTTCACAATTTTTACTACAAAAGCGTCAGTTGTCATCAGTTTCTTACCATCAGTATTTAACATCCGTTTTTACCACAATGGTTCACCAAAAAGGTGGTCCAGGTTCTGAAAATGTGCCATAGTTTGTGATAGATTAGATACATGATAGATTAGATACTTCTTGTGTTCCATGTCAGGGCTCTCCTTCTCTGCTCCGGCCTTGGCGCTACACTGAAGTCTGACACACACATTGTAATATCACGTGTGTCATATTCAGTGCAGCGCTAAGGCCGGCGCCAAAAGAGAGCCCAGAAGGCAGCTGCCGTCCACTGACCTCAGATCAGGTCTACGAAGCAGCCATGGGAGCCTGAAAAGACGCCAAACACTCACTATATCTTCAAGGAGTAGATTGTTTTTGGCACCTTTACAGATACCCACAGTGCCCTCTGTATATAGTGCCACACACCCCTGTAGATAATGCCACAGTGACTTCTTAATATAGTGCCACACCCCCCTTTATATAGTGCCCCACATGCCCCTGTATATAGTGCCACACATGCACCTGTAGATAATGCCGCAATGCCCTCTATATACAGGGGGTACTGCGCCAATATATACAGGGGGTACTGTGTCATTATATACAATGCCACAGTACCCCCTGTATATGATGTCACACAGCCCCCTGTAGATGGCGCCACACAGCGCCCCATGTAGATTGTGCCACATAGCGCCCCATGTAGATTGTGCAACATAGCGTCCCCCTGTAGATAGCGCCACCCCCACTGTATATAGTGCTATCCCCCTTCCCCTGTAGATAGCACCACTGAAGCTCCCTCCAGCAGAGGAATCCCCGGCCAGAGCATCGCCAACGCTGTGGCCGGGGATTCCCTCTCGGAGGACCCCCTGACGCCACTGTCCATATATGGACAGTGATGTCAGGAGTTACTCCCTAAATGGAATCCCCGGCCAAAGCATCGCTGACGGCTACTCCTTGAGCGGAATCCCCATTGCCGACTCTGGCCGGGGATTCCACTCCAGGAGGAGCCCCTTACATCAATGTCCATATATAGACAGTAACCTCAGGGGTTTCCCCTAGGAGCGGAATCCCCGACCAGATCATCGGCAACGGGGATTCCGCTCAATCAGTAGCCACTGACATCACTGTCCATATATGGACAATGATGTCAAGGGCTCCCCCGAGCACAGCACTTAACCCTTTCAGGACCAAGGGTCCTCGATGCCTCAATGACCAGCCCCATTTTTTCAAATCTGACATGTGTCATTTTATGTGGTAATAACTCTGGAATGCAAAGCCTATCCAAGCGATTCAGAGATTGTTTTCTCGTGATATATTGTACTTTATGTTAGTGGAAAAATTTGGTCAATAAATTCGTAGCTTATTTGTGAAAAACGCCAAAATTTAAAGAAAATATGGAAAAATTATAATTTTTCTAATTTTAAATGTAATCTCCATTGTAAAATAGATAGTAATATCACATAAAATGGTTGTTAATTGACATCCCCCATATGTCTACTTTATATTTGCATTGTTTTTTGAACATTATTTTATTTTTCTAGGACGTTACAAGGCTTAGAACTTTAGCAGCAATTTCTTACATTTTCAAGAAAATTTCAAAAGAATATTTTGTCAAGGACCAGTTCAGTTCTGAAGTGGCTTTGAGGGCCTTATGTACTAGATAGACCCCATAAATCACCACATTTTAAAAACTGCACCCCTCAAAGTATTCAAAACAGCATTCAGAAAGTTTATTAACCCTTTAGGCGTTTCACAGGAATTAAAGCAAAGTAGAGGTGAAATTTACAAATTTAATTTTTTTTGGCGAAATTAATGTGTAATACCTTTTTTTCTGTAACACAGAAGGTTTTAACCGAGAAATGCAACTCAATATTTATTGCCCAGATTCTGCAGTTTTTAGAAATATCCTACATGTGGCTCTAGTATGATAATGGACTGAAGCACCGGCCTCAGAAGCAAAGGAGCACCCAGTGGATTTTGGGGCCTCCTTTTTTAGAATATATTTTAGGCACCATGTCAGGTTTGAAGAGGTCTTGTGGTGCCAAAACAGTGGAATCTCCACAAAAGTGGTTTGGGAAACTACACACCTCAAGGAATTTATCTAGGGGTATAGTTAGCATCTTGACCAGACAGGTCTTTTGCTATATTTATTGGAATATGTCTGTGAAAATTAAAATCTACTTTTTTTCTGAAAAAATATAATGTAATTTTTACAAGGAATAAAGAATAAAAAGCACCCCAAAACTTGTCAAGCTATTTCTCCCGATTACGGCAATACCCCATATGTGGTAATACACTGCTGTTTGGACCCATGGCAGAGCTCAGAAAGGGATTTGGCTTTTGGAGCGCAGATTTTGCTTGGTAATAGTTCTGTTTGGGGTTTTGCTGGTATTTCAGTTTATAATGTGGGGGTATATGTAAGCTGGGCAGAGTACATCAGGGCATAATAAGGGGGTAAATAAAAAACTCATAGATTTGTGGCCGGTGTCGCACTGATAAATGGTGCCCGATCTTATCCGCTTTTGGACACTCTGCACAATTTCTGTCGCTATATTCTGAGCGCCAGAACTTGTTTGTTTGTTTTTTCCACCGGAGCCGTGTGAGGGCTTATTTGTTACGTTACAATCTGTAGTTTTCATTGGTACCATTTTAGGGTACATGTGATTTTTTGATCACTTTTTATTTGATTTTTTTGGCAAGCAAAGTGACAAAAAAAAACATACATTTTGACAATGTTTTTGTCCTTTTTTTTACAGTAATCACTGTGCGCTATAAATGACATTTTACTTTATTCTGCATGTCGGTACGATTACGGCGATATAGTTTTTTTACGTTTTGTGGCGTTTGCGCAATAAAATCACTTTTCTATAAAATTATTTATTTTTTGTGTCACCATATTCTGAGAGCCGTAATTTTTTTATTTTTCAGTCCAAAAAAGCTGTGTAAGGGCTTGTTTTTTGCGGGACGGGTTGTAGTTTTTATTGGTATTATTTTGGGGTGCATGCGAATTTTTGATCACTTTTTATTCTATATTTTGGGAGGGGTGATTGACAAAAAAAAGTGATGCTAGTATTGTTTTTTAATTATTTTTTGCGGTGTTCACCGTGCGGGAAAAAGAATATCATTGTTTTATAGTTGGGGGCGTTACGAATGCGGTGATACCAAATATGTGTACTGTTTTAACGGTTTATTTTTTTTCCTATAATAAGAGACTTATTATAGGAAAAAAAGCTTTTTTTGTAGCTTATAACTTGTTTTTACATTTGTATAAAACATTTTTATTACTTTTTTTTTTTTTTACTTGAAGACCTGCAGCACTGATGGCTGCTATAATACATTACACTACATAGGTAGTGTAACGTATTATAAACTGTCAGTGTGACGCTGACAGTCACACTGACAGGAAGCCTATGAGGATCAGCTGGTCCGTAGAATGGCAGACCGGAGGCTGTTGTATGGCCTCCGGTTTTGCCATGCAACTGACGGCAGCACCCGCAATCGGTCCTCGGGAAAGTTTGTTGTAGCAACAAACTTTCCAGTTTGTTGCTACAACAAACTTTCCCTGCGATCACATGATCGGGACCTGAACCAATCAGGTTCCGGTCATGTCTCCGGGACCAGAGGCAGGGGATAACAGCGCAATCCGGGTGTCAGCACTACTCTGAGACACACGGATCGCGCTTTTAACACCCACTGTAAATTCACGTCGGCGCTGCACGGAGCCGCAGACACTGACACAGCCGGCGTCCGAGCGCTTTTCACAGCGCTATGCCGGCTGGAACAGTGATCTGTATATTCACGCCCTGGCTGCACAGGGTATGTACGAAAAGGACGTGGCTATACAGATTGTTGGCATGAAAGAGTTAAAGTAGCGCTGTGCCCAGGGGAATTCTCGGCGAGCGGAGGAGCTCCCTCTGCTCCTCCACTCTGAACTAATTCTCAAGCAGGGACCTGATCACAGTTGACAGCTAGACATACCCCCAGGCGCACAGAGCAGCGGGCACACCGCCCGGAATCCGGAACTGTCCCGTTGAATCCGGGACGGGGGGAGGGTAGTCGTCAGGCTTTCCACCTGGAGCGGAATCCCCAGCAATACTATGACAGAGGATTCCGCTCCTAGCTCACGACCACCTTCCCGCCGGGTGCTGCCGAAAGGTGGATGCGGCAGCACCTGGCGTTCATCCGACCACAATTAAAATAGATAGGATACGGCGCCGGACCTCCATGGGATCCAGCTCCCAGGGAGGTCCGGCACCGTACGGCGCCAAAACTGATATGCCCTGTGCCAGAACAGATCCCATAGAAAGCTATGGCATCCGTTCTAGCATCAGTTTGCCTCCTGCTTTTCTTCAACACACCGGGTGGTAAACTGAAGCTGACACCGGACATATGTGAACGGCCCCTAAGACAGCTTTTAAGGTGGATAATACCTCAGAGTCATTAACCCCACGCACCCCAGGCCCCAGTGTATGGGAACTCACCAGTACCAGTTGAAGTGGATGGGGATGGTAAGGGGACCACCGGAGTCGTCATCGGTATGACCGGTGCCTGAGCATTCTGCTGCATCACCGCAGCGGTAATAGAAAGTGTGTGGAAAATCAATAGAAGTGGGTGGGGAAGCCGTCTGATCAAGGAAGTGGCTGAGCCAACCTTCCCCTTCTGTTAGGATACGAGCCCTAAAGGCTATCATTAAATCACCATCAGCAGCAGCCATGGCACTCTGTTCTGGACAGGGCAGCGGTACCTCAAAACTCGCCTCCAGGATCCCAGTGGAAAGAGGAAGACGCACTATAAAGAAGACAATTTAAGCCCTTTGCTTGTGGGTAGAGATGAGCGAACTTTTCAAAAGTTCGGTTCGGCTAATTCGCCGAATTTCACAAAAAAGTTCGATTCGGACCGAACTAGTTCGGACCGAACCTGTCACTTACGTGCGCCGAGCATGCTACTGTCTCGGGTGCTGATAGAGTTAATGGGCTGCACTAACTCTTTCAGCAACCTTCACAGTACATGCTCGGCGCGCGGAAAATACAATTTAAATGTAATAAAAAAATAAAAATTATACGTTCGTACTTACTTTCCTCCTGTCCGGCCTCCAGCGATGACGTTTCATCCCTTTCGCCGCTGCAGCCAATCACAGGCTGTAGTGGCGGTCACGCACGTCAGGATGACGCTTCATCCCACGTGACCGCCTCTGCAGCCAATCACAGGCTGCAGCGGCGACATGGATGAAACGTCATCGCTGGAGCCCGGACAGGAGGAAAGTAAGTATGAACGTATTATTATTTTTTTTTGGCATGTATGTATGTTGGCATGTATGTATGTATGTATGTTGTCATGTATGTATGTATATATGTGCATGTATGTTTGCATGTATGTTGGCATGTATGTATATATGTGCATGTGTGTATGTATATTTGCATGTATATATTTGCATGTATGTTTGCATGTATGTATGTTTGCATGAATGTATGTTTGCATGTATGTATGTATGTTTGCATGAATGTATGTTTGCATGAATGTATGTTTGCATGTATGTATGTATGTTGTCATGTATGTATGTATGCATGTATGTTGTCATGTATGTATGTATATATGTGCATGTATGTTTGTATGTATATTTGCATGTATGTATGTTTGCATGTGTGTATGTTTGCATGTATGTATGTACATACATGGCATGTATGTATGTTGGCATGTATGTGTATATTTGCATGTATATATTTGCATGTATGTTTGCATGAATGTATGTATGTATGTTTGCATTTTATGTATGTATGTATGTCGTCATGTATGTATGTTGTCATGTATGTATATATGTGCATGTTTGTATGTATATTTGCATGTATATATTTGCATGTATGTATGTTTGCATTTATGTATGTTTGCATGAATGTATATTTGCATGTATGTATGTATGTTGTCATGTATGTATGTTGTCATGTATGTATACATGTTTGTATGTATGTATGTTTGCATGTATGTATGTATGTTGTCATGTATGTTTGCATGTTTTTATTTTTGCATGTATGTTTATATATATGTGCATGTATGTAATTATGTTTGCATGTATTTATGTTTGCATGTATATTTGTGCATGCTTGTATATATGTATGTATCTTTGCATGTTTGTATGTATGGTTTCATGTGTGTGTGTGTGTGTGTGTATGCATGTATGTATGATAGTTTGCATGTATGTATGTTTGTTTGTATACATGTCTGTATGGCCATGTATGATACTGTCTGCTGGCGCCCTGTATCAAAGTCAACTTCACGGCAGGCTTCTATACTTGGTATAACAGTCAGTATCACACATTAAACTGAATCTAAGCTTACAACATGTTTTATTTCATTTTTTATTTTTTTTACAGGTTTGGTGTTTGGACTACGTCGGTTTCGAGGACTACTTCGATGACGTTTTTTTTTTCTACAATAAAATGGTTAATGAGGGTTGTGTTGGGGGTGCTTTATTTCAATAAAATATTTTATCTATATCTTTGTCTTTTTTTTTTTAAATTTTATTACTACCACTTTAGTAATGGCCGCTGTCTGAGTGACAACATCCATTACTAAGGCGAGGCTTAGTGTTAGCCGGTACAGAGGCTAACACTAACCACCATTATTACCCCGGTACCCACCACCACCAGGGGTGCCGGGAAGAGCCAGGTACGATCCAGTACCCGACCATCTGTTGTGATGGTCGGGCTCTGGGGCGGCCGCAGGCTGGTATTATGAGGCTGGGAAGGGCCAAAAACAGTGGACCTTC
The DNA here is from genome assembly GCF_050947455.1 of Rhinoderma darwinii. Lineage (NCBI taxonomy): Eukaryota > Metazoa > Chordata > Amphibia > Anura > Rhinodermatidae > Rhinoderma > Rhinoderma darwinii. The sequence goes on from NW_027461830.1 coordinate 157,777, forward strand.
CCACCCTTGTAATGCTAGGCTGCTGCTGCTGCGTTGTATCTGGCTGGTTATAAAAGTGGGGGGGACCCCACGTCATTTTTTTTTTATTATTTATTTATTTTTAATTTTTTTTTAAAAAGACATGGGGTTCCACCCAATTTATCATAACCAGCCACATACAACACAGTGTTATTAGCCTGGGAATGGACAAAACCAGTGGCCCTTCCCACCCATGTAATGCCAGACTGCTGCGGCCTTGTATATGGCTGGTTATTAAAAATGTGGGGGACCCAACGTCTATTGTTAAATTTGTTAAATTCCAAAAAAAAAACGACTTGGGGTCCCCCCCATTTTTATAACCAGCCCGATACAACACAGCAGCAGCAGCCTAGCATTACAAGGGTGGGAAGGTCCACTGTTTTTGGCCCTTCCCAGCCTCATAATACCAGCCTACGGCCGCCCCAGTACCCGACCATCACAACAGATGGTCGGGTACTGGATCGTACCAAGCTCTTCCCGGCACCCCTGGTGGTGGTGGGTACCGGGGTAATAATGGGTGGTTAGTGCTAGCCTCTGCACCGGCTAACACTAAGTACCGCCTTAATAATGGACGCTGTCAATCAGCCAACTGCCATTATCTAGGCACTAATAAAGTTTTAAAAAAAACACAAAGACAATTCTTTTTTATTGAAATAAGAAATCCCCAACAAAACCCTCGTTAACCATTTTATTAAAATTTTTAAAAAACGTAGATCTACGCAGTAGTCCAACGAATCGAAGACGTAGTCCAATCGGTACATCAAAATCTGCAACAACATAAAAAAACAGTTATCAATGTGAACAATAACAATACTTCTACTCACCTACACACATATATACACGCACGCACACACAAACAACCATACACAAACACACACATATATACAAACACACATATACACACATATAAACAAACACACCCATATATATACAAACACACACACATAAACACACACCCATATACACAAACACACACATATACAAAAACACACACACACACACAAACATCTACACACAAACATATATACAAATACACCCATATATATACACAAACACAACAAGATATACACACACATACACACATAAACAGACAAACACACACATATACATAAACACACACATATACACACACCCATATACACAAACACACACATATATAAACACACACACACAAACATCTACACACAAACATATATACAAATACACCCATATATATACACAAACACACCCATATATACACAAACACACACATAAACACACCCATATACACACATATACACAAACACACACACACAAACATCTACACACAAACATATACACATACACCCATATATATACACAAACACATATACACAAACACACCCATATATACACAAACACACATAAACACAAACACACATATAAAAACAGACAAAGACACATACCCAAACACACACACTGTTTCTTTTAAATGCTGCTTGGGAACCCGCTCGATCCACTATATAAGGCTGCGCTATAGTGCAGCATTTAAAAGAAACAGGATCCTGACCTGTCCATAGAGTTTAAGGCAGCACAGAGTATTTCAGGAGATGAGCGTGCAGATTCAGTGCTGCTGTGAACTCTGCTCTTACCATTACGTAGCTCTCAGTCTGTTACCTCTCCTCCACTCCTGTCCTCAAGAACACCTTCACATGATTGGCAAGTCACCACGTAATGGTAAGAGTAGAGTTCACAGCAGCACAGAGTATTTAAGGAGATGAGCGTGCGGTTCTTGTGCGGGGTGGTGACTTGCCAATCATGTGAAGGTGTTATTGAGGACAGGAGTGGAGGAGAGGTAACAGACTGAGAGCTACGTAATGGTAAGAGCAGAGTTCACAGCAGCACTGAATCTGCACGCTCATCTCCTGAAATACTCTGTGCTGCCTTAAACTCTGTGGACAGGTCAGGATCCTGTTTCTTTTAAATGCTGTACTGTAGCGCAGCCTTATATAGTGGATCGAGCGGGTTCCCTAGCAGCATTTAAAAGAAACAGGATCCTGACCTGTCCACAGAGTTTAAGGCAGCACAGAGTATTTCAGGAGAGGAGCACGGCCGGCCACAGGCAGCCGGTCGTTTTTCCAAGACGTGCTCCCATTATGCACACGACCGTAAAAACACCCGTTATTGTGGGTCGTAATTACGACCCGCAATAACGGGTTCATAGACTTCTGTTACCCATGGGTACCTTCCCGTTTTCTCACGGGAAGGTGCCCGTGCCGTTAAAAAAATAGAACATGTTCTATTTTTCTATTTTACGGGCCGTGCTGCTATAAAATTTAGGGTATGTTCACACGACAGCGTCCGTAACGGCTGAAATTACGGGGATGTTTCCGTCTGAAAACATCCCCGTAATTTCAGCCGTAACGGCATCTGCAGGCGCTTGAACGCGGCGTCCATTACGGACGTAATTGGCGCTGCTATTCATTGGAGTCAATGAATAACGGCTCCAATTACGGCCAAAGAAGTGACAGGTCACTTCTTTGACGCGGGCGTCTATTTACGCGCCGTCATTTGACAGCGGCGCGTAAATATACGCCTCGTGTGAACAGACAAACGTCTGCCCATTGCTTTCAATGGGCAGATGTTTGTCAGCGCTATCGAGGCGCTATTTTCGGGCGTAATTCGGGGCAAAAAATCCCGAATTACATCCGTAATTAGTGCGTGTGAACACAGGGTATGTTCACACTCACTAATTACGGACGTAATTCGGGCGTTTTTGCCCCGAATTACGTCCAAAAATAGCGCCTCGATAGCGCTGACAAACATCTGCCCATTGAAAGCAATGACCTGTCACTTCTTTGGCCGTAATTGGAGCCGTTATTCATTGACTCCAATGAATAGCAGCGCCAATTACGTCCGTAATGGACGCGGCGTTCAAGCGCCTGCATATGCCATAACGGCTGAAATTACGGGGATGTTTTCAGGCGGAAACATCCCCGTAATTTCAGCCGTAACGGACGCTGTCGTGTGAACATACCCTTATAATGACAGCACGGCTCGTAAAAGCGGCCGGCCGTGCTCGTAATTACGAGCACGACCCGTAAAATAAAAAAATAGAACATGTTCTATCTTTTTAACGGCACGGGCACCTTCCCGTGAGAAAACGGGAAGGTACCCGTGGCTAACAGAAGTCTATGGGCCCGCTATTTCGGGTCGTAATTACGACCCTTAATAACGGGTGTTTTTACGGTCGTGTGCATGAGGCCCCGTAATGACGGGTGGCTACATGTGTGCACCCGTCATTACGGCAGCGTTGCTAGGCGACGTCAGTAAATAGTCACTCTTCAGGGTGCTGAAAGAGTTAACTGATCGGCAGTAACTGTTTCAGCACCCTGGACAGTGACTACCGATCACAATATAGAGTACCTGTAAAAAAAAAAAGACGTTCACACTTACCGGGAACTCCCTGCTTCCTCCAGTCCGGTCTCCTGGCCGTTGCCTTGGTGACGCGTCCCTCGCGACATCCGGCCCGACATTCCTTGATGACGATGCAGCCCATGTGAGCGCTGCAGCCAATCACGGGCTGCAGAGGCCTCTGCAGCCAATCACGGGCTGCAGAGACCTCTGCAGCCAATCACAGGGTGGAGTACATCAGGATATATGTAATCTGGGTGGAGTACATCAGGGTATATGTAATCTGTGAGGAGTACATCAGGGTATATGTAAACTGGGCGGAGTACATCAGGGTATATGTAAACTGGGTGGAGTACATCAGGATATATGTAATCTGGGTGGAGTACATCAGGGTATATGTAAACTGGGTGGAGTACATCAGGGTATATGTAAGCTGGGTGGAGTACATCAGGGTATATGTAATCTGTGAGGAGTACATCAGGGTATATGTAAACTGGGCGGAGTACATCAGGGTATATGTAAACTGGGTGGAGTACATCAGGATATATGTAATCTGGGTGGAGTACATCAGGGTATATGTAAGCTGTGAGGAGTACATCAGGGTATATGTGAGCTGTGAGGAGTACATCAGGGTATATGTAAACTGGGCGGAGTACATCAGGGTATATGTAAGCTGGGCGGAGTACATCAGGGTATATGTAATCTGTGCGGAGTACATCAGGGTATATGTAATCTGGGTGGAGTACATCAGGGTATATGTAAGCTGGGCGGAGTACATCAGGGTATATGTAAACTGTGAGGACTACATCAGCGTATATATAAGCTGGGCGGAGTAAATCAGGATATATGTAAACTGGGTGGAGTACATCAGGGTATATGTAATCTGGGTGGAGTACATCAGGGTATATGTAATCTGGGTGGAGTACATCATGGTATGTAATCTGGGTGGAGTACATCAGGGTATATGTAAACTGGGCGGAGTACATCAAGGTATATGTAAACTGGGCGGAGTACATCAGGGTATATGTAATCTGGGTGGAGTACATCAGGGTATATGTAAACAGGGCGGAGTACATCAGGGTATATGTAATCTGGGTGGAGTACATCAGGGTATATTTAATCTGGGCGGAGTACATCAGGGTATATGTAATCTGGGCGGAGTACATCAGGGTATATGTAAACTGGGTGGAGTACATCAGGGTATATGTAAACTGGGCGGAGTACATCAGGATATATGTAAGCTGGGCGGAGTACATCAGGGTATATGTAAGCTGGGCGGAGTACATCAGGGTATATGTAAACTGGGTGGAGTACATCAGGGTATATGTAAGCTGGGCGGAGTACAACAGGGTATATGTAAGCTGGGCGGAATACATCAGGGTATATGTAAGCTGGGCGGAGTACATCACGGTATATGTAAGCTGTGCGGAGTACATCAGGGTATATGTAAGTTGGGCGGAGTACATCATGGTATATGTAAACTGTGCGGAGTGCATCAGGGTATATGTAATCTGGGTGGAGTACATCAGGGTATATGTAAGCTGGGCGGAGTACATCAGGGTATATGTAATCTGGGCGGAGTACATGAGGGTATATGTAAACTGGGTGGAGTACATCAGGGTATATGTAATCTGGGCGGAGTACATCAGGGTATATGTAAGCTGGATGGAGTACATCAGGGTATATGTAATCTGGGCGGAGTACATCAGGGTATATGTAATCTGTGAGGAGTACATCAGGGTATATGTAAACTGGGCGGAGTACATCAGGGTATATGTAAACTGGGTGGAGTACATCAGGATATATGTAATCTGGGTGGAGTACACCAGGGTATATGTAAACTGGGTGGAGTACATCAGGGTATATGTAAGCTGGTTGGAGTACATCAGGGTATATGTAAACTGTGCGGAGTACATCAGGGTATATGTAAGTTGGGCGGAGTACATCAGGGTATATGTAAGCTGTGCGGAGTACATCAGGATATATGTAAACTGGGCGGAGTACATCAGGGTATATGTAAGCTGGGTGGAGTACATCAGGGTATATGTAAGCTGGGCGGAGTACATCAGGGTATATGTAAGCTGGGCGGAATACATCAGGGTATATGTAAGCTGGGCGGAGTACATCAGGGTATATGTAAACTGTGCGGAGTACATCAGGGTATATGTAATCTGGGCGGAGTACATCAGGGAAATGTAAGCTGGGTGGAGTACATCAGGGTATATGTAATCTGGGTGGAGTACATCAGGGTATATGTAAGCTGGGTGGAGTACATCAGGGTATATGTAAGCTGGGCGGAGTACATCAGGATATATGTAAACTGGGCGGAGTACATCAGGGTATATGTAAACTGGGCGGAGTACATCAGGGTATATGTAAGCTGGGTGGAGTACATCAGGGTATATGTAAGCTGGGCGGAGTACATCAGGGTATATGTAAGCTGGGCGGAATACATCAGGGTATATGTAAGCTGGGCGGAGTACATCAGGGTATATGTAAACTGTGCGGAGTACATCAGGGTATATGTAAGTTGGGCGGAGTACATCAGGGTATATGTAAGCTGTGCGGAGTACATCAGGGTATATGTAATCTGGGTGGAGTACATCAGGGTATATGTAAGCTGGGCGGAGTACATCAGGGTATATGTAATCTGAGTGGAGTACATCAGGGTATATGTAATCTGGGCGGAGTACATCAGGGTATATGTAAGCTGGGTGGAGTACATCAGGGTATATGTAAGCTGGGAGGAGTACATCAGGGTATATGTAAACTGGGTGGAGTACATCAGGGTATATGTAAACTGGGTGGAGTACATCAGGGTATATGTAATCTGTGCGGAGTACATCAGGGTATATGTATTCTGGGCGGAGTACATCAGGGTATATGTAAACTGGGTGGAGTACATCAGGGTAATAGGATGATGTAATAATGGGGTGAATATCCATGGATTGGTGGGGTCACTTCATGCACAGGCCGGGATTATTGGGGATTATACAGAATATCTGCGCTCCAGTATCACCTTATATGTGACTTCTTCATTAGTCCTATAAGCCGCACAAGGCCCTAAAGTTTCCTCATCTCCGCTGCATCTACGGGGTCACCTGTGGGGTCCAGTAAATGATGATGTGGGGTATTTAGTGAAAAACGACTGGACCTAAAATATGAGTCTGGTCCGTCATTCAGCGTGATTGCGTTCTTAGAGACATAACGTGCTATTTTCCGGTGACGGGGCTGTGCGAGGGATCGGTTGTTGGGGAACGAGCTGTCATTTTTATTGGTTCCATTTTGGGGTAAATACAATTTTTTTTATCGCTATTTATTATATTATTTGGGAGATGAGGAAACCAAAAAACAGCAATTCTAGCGCGGTTTTGTTTCTTCTTTTTTACAAAAACAGGTTTCAGGTGGTAGAAAATGACTTTACTAAACCGTTTTATAAGCCAACAAACAAGGACCATGAGGATAGTAAACAGTCCGCTGCTTCTCTCTCCTTGTGGTAAGATGATATTGGGGAGAAAGGTTGGAGGTGGTGGATGTCTCGGCACTTGGTTGTATTTCTGGAGCCTCTGCAGTTTGAGATGTTCCTGCTCGGCTGTGACGTGCCATTCCACCTCGCTGTAGAGTCCGCTGGTCATAAACGGTTCTTGTAGATCTTTCTCCCCGTTTGTAAGATTTTTTTTTTGAGAAAGGTTGGAGCTGATGGACGTCTTGGCACTTGGTCGCCATCTCTGGAGTTCATCAGTTTAGGATGTTCCCAGAGAAGTTCCTGCTCGGCTGTGACGTGCCATTCCACCTCTAGTGTCCACTGTTTATAAACGGTTCTTGTAGTTCGTCCTCCCTGATGTAAGATGATATTTGGGAGAAAGGTCGGAGATGGTGGATGTCTTGGCACTTGGTCGCCATCTCCAGATCTTCTGCAGTTTGGGATGTGATAACTGCTTGGCTGTGGCGCGCCATTCCACATCATTGTATAAAACTGGAAATAAGAGAAAGTAAACCTGTAACTATATGGACAAATCTTCTAATATTTCTAAAACATTATTAGATGATCATGGAGACAGTAGTGACCATAACAGCTGAACCCAGTGGTAGTAGTCATCATTGTCTGGGCAAGGTCCAAGGGGGCAGAGGGTGGGTAGTGGACTGGTTATTTCCTCACATTTATGGGGCGGGATCCCCTTTTAACCCGTTAGTGACCGGCCCATAGTGTTTCTTTAAAACGGACAGGCATCTGGGTGTGCGGTCTGATGAAACCGTCTCACGTCACCGTCCACGATGGTCCTCTTTATACTCCAGAGTCCTGGTTCTTCTCCCTCTTGGAGATGGTGAAGCTTTTCCAGGTTATTGTTATAGATAAACTCTAAGAAAAGAAACACATATCCACATTATAAACCCCATGATTGTAGAGATGAATAATAATGTTATTACGAGGTCCGGTATACGAGGTGATAATGAGGTGACGTCTACTGACCTGCATATTCTGATAGTAGCTCAATACATTCACCAGCATGAGGACCAACATCGACCACTCCATGATCTTTGCTGTCATTTCACTGATCTGTGAAAAAAATATCAAAATGTATACATTAAAAGTTGCACAAAACAAGAACTTTCCACCCGGGCCGAGGTTTTGCTGCATTCATGTTTATTGCATGGAGTCATGCGACTGACGGCGATGCAAAACGGACCTGACCCATTGTCATGTGACACCACATCCATTACATTGCGGACGTCACAACCACCATGATGCTGAGAATAAGCACAAAGATTATAGGTCCAATTGTTTTCCTATAGAACGGCTTCTAGGGGTGCAAATAAAATCTATACAATATTCCAGAATTATTGATAATCTCATTAGTGCCGGATTAAAGGAATTTTACGTTCACTGGTTTGTACCAGCGGCTCAGCATGTCAATAACTTATGTATGAGATATACTGTACATACCTTTACACATTGATCTCCAGCGCACAGGTAGGTGTATACGGATACCCTACTTCCAATGACTGGTGGGTTATTATATAGGAAAATAAAGTTTATTATGTTTAGTAAGTGTCCTATACAATTTACTACACTTTTATGTAAGATAAATGTTAATATAATAAATATACAGTATAGCAAGGACAGTACCGCTGCTTTCTATTCAGTATCTTCCTGCAAGAAGCTGAACAATGTTACCAGATGGCGCTGTGTTACACCAGCATGTCGCCATCTGACGGCGGAGATCAGAAAATAAATGGAAATGATCACCTCAGGATCTGATGTTTCCTACATGTGAACCTAAAGACAAGTACGGTTGGATTCCATTCAAATATTATTTAAGAAAGGATACAGAAAACCACTAAGGTCACGGCCATTATACAGGACGCCAGTCTGAAATGGCTGATGACTCTTCGGCTTTCGGGCACTTTGTAGAGGAGTATGGACTGCCAAAGGTTGTAAAGGCTGCCAAACCCGAATGCAATGAAAGCGCAAATCCGGTGAGTCATTGGATAACGGTAGGTCTAGAAAACAAGAAGACAGAGGTTACAGCAAATCTTATGGAACTAATCACTAACTTACCCTCAGAACTTCCCAATAAATCCTAAATAACGTGTTCTGATATAATAACCACAGAGACATTATGGATATAGAGGCTGGTCTCCTGCTTGGGACTCCTCTCTGTTAGATGGAGCAGACACACATCTACTACATGGTCGTCCATTCATTCGAATAAGCCATGTATTACCAATTTAATGTGTGGCCACACGGTGATAACCGCTGATCATGATCACCAGGGGTTCAGCTGCCGGAAACACAGTGATCAGCTGATTGCCAGCGGGTCCCTATTTAGGGCAGATGGGACAACCATATTAACATAAAACATTTATTAACTTACCGAAAACATAGCCATCACGGCCGTCCCAACGCATGATGACCATCCAATTGCCAGGAGGATCTTTTGAACCAAGGTCTGACGAGGCCCAAAGGCTTCAGCATGGAGCATGATGAACTTGTAATGTAGAAACGTCAGACCCAGAGCTGAAAAAGAGAAAATGAGCCAAATAAATCCTGCACCGTGTGTAAAACAACCTAATAACATCTATGAAGCGCGGACCAAGCGCTAAACCCAACAAGAAACCTACAATAATTGACGGGAACATTTATCTGCATCGTCTGATCCAGACTATTATTATCAATTGAGATTAACAAAACTTTATTTATTATTTAGAATAATCTGATTACTGCTGCAGGCTGAGATAGGGACAGGGCGGGACTGATGCCAAGTCTGAGTCATGTCTGACAGTCTGGTTGCTAGGGAAACACTACCTAACAACCACAGTCTTGTCCAGCAATGTGTCCCTAACAACCGGCCTGCATCTCTCACTGACGTAGTAATCACATTTTTATAAAAATAAATGTAGGTTTGACCCCAGAGTAATATAATCAGATATAAGACATTTTATAATAACCCGCCATCCCCCAGAAGTAAGAACATATTATAATCACTTCTGTGATATTTACTTACAGGCAATGGCCATTCCTACGAATCCTATTCTAAACAGGATATTTTCGGGAAAGAAATTTCCCGTTTCACTGTGAAACGAAAAAGAAAAAGTTAATGTTAAATAATATCGAAAAATTTTCATAATTGTTTAATCTTAATAATCAGCAGTCTGATAATAATCTATAGGGATGAGGGAATGCGTTTCTCTGTCCTCTTGCAGCCCCTCTGGGTAATGGAAGCCATTTTCTTATTTAGATATTTCCTCCATATTTAAGTAATTACCTTATACATTCCCAAACTATAAAATAAGAGTCGTGTAATTCTCCATCTTACCTGATGTACATCAGTGGGGGGGCATGGTCCTTGATCACAGTCAGGGTGTAGCCTCCAGAGAGCCAGGCCACACACCAAAAGGCCAAGAAGATGGGGAAGAATCCCAATCCGTTGATTTCCATAATAGTGAAAAGTCGCCAATAAATTAGCAAATCACACTCTGTGTCAATTCACAGAAAGAAAGACCGGGCTGCTGTCAGGGGAATATTTATAACCTCCCATCATCTCTCTGTGACATCATAGTTAAGTGATGTCATCATGATGTCACAGTAAGGTCAGTTCTGCTGCTGTCAGGGGAATTCCCAAATTCTCAGCTCTCTGTGACATCATAGCTCAGTGATGTCATCGTGATGTCACAGTAAGGTCAGTTCTGCTCTGGAGCTGCCATGGTTTAGTATCTGCTATGAACTTATTTCTGCTATGCGCTTCGCAGACCCCAGAACATAAGTCATTGATGTAGTGACATTTTAGCGTTTTTTTTCACAGAGGTCAATGTAAGGTCATCTGTTATACTGTGCTAATAAAAACTATTTACCCCCCTCCATTGATTTTTCCATGTTGTTTTGGGTGACAGCATTGTATCACAGGGGATTACATTTGGTAAAACAAGACTGACAGGACCAATGAAGGCATCACCCCCATATAACACAACCTCTAACATTTATATGAAATAACTGGGACTCAGACCAAGATGTGGGGTAAAGTGGGGGTCGGCCCCAGCTTTTATTATTATTATGTCCGCTGGTTGGATAAACACATTGCAAGATAAACAGGTCACCCCGGGTGCCAGAACATTGCAGGCGCGATGGGCATGCTCCAGTTGTTTCCGGGTGATTTCACGAACGGTAGAGACAAGATCCTCCTAGAACCGCCGCTGTGACGTCTGGAACAGAAGAAAATGATCAAAACAGGATGAACATAAAAACTCTGAATCAATTATCAACAAAATGACATTTAACTCCTTAACAAGATGTCACATACATGTACATGGCAGTCGTTGAAGGGAAGTATGGAGCGAGATCACGGGCTGGGGTCACTCCATACTTAGCGGGTAATGGTTGTGTAATATAGCAAACACCGCACTGCAATGGACAGAATCAAATATCACTTTGAGTCTGCCTGTTTAACCCCTTAGATGCCAAAGTCAATCACGACCACAGCATCTAACGCATTAGAATGAGAGGGACGACCCCCTCCGATGTGCCATTGTCCCCCCACGATGCTATAGCGGGATGCGGCTGGTGATAATGGCAGCCTGGGGGCCTAATGAAGGGTCTGCCATCTTTGTTCTCCGGCAGGGCTTCATAGGTGGCTGTAAGAATCACGATAAACTGCAATACGTTAGTACTGCAGTAGATCGTGTGAGCGATCCAATGATCACTGGTTCAAGTCCACTAGGGGGACTACTAAACAGAATTTAAAAAAAGTAAAATAAATATCCCAAAAAAATATATATTTTTCTATTTCTAAAAAATTCCCTCTTCCCATTTTTTCCCTAAAGTAATGTTAAACAAAATAAGTTAGCATAACTGATATAGCCGCGTTTGCAAGTCCGAACTATTACAATCTGATGTTATCTAACCCACTCGCTGAACACTGTAAGAAAAACAAATATGTAAAACATCCAAATTGCTGTTTTTTGGTCACGTTAGCTCCCCCAAAAAATGGAATAAAAACTGATCAAAAAGTCGCATGTACCCCAAAATGGTAACAAAAGCTCGCCTCGCAAAATCGAAGCCCTCACATCGCTCAATCTACGGAACCATAAAAAAAATTAAGTCTCTCAGATTTTGGAGACGCAAAACAAATTTTTTTAACAAATAGTTTTACAAAGTGGTAAAACATTACAAAATATACATTCAGTATCGCCGTAATCGTATTTATCCGTAGAATAAAGTGAACATGTAGTTATTACCGCACGATAGACGCCGTAAAAACGAAATCCCCCTGAAAATGGCGCATTAGCTTTTTTTTGCTCATTCCACCCCACAAATAATTTATTTTTCAGTTTCCCAGTACATTATCTGATACATTAAATGGTACCATAAAAAATGACAACTTGTCCCATAAAAAACAAGCTCTCATACGGTTATGCCGACGAAAAAATAAAAAAAGTGATGGCTTTTGGAAGGCGGGGAGTAATAAACGAATATGAAAAAACAAAAATTGGTCGTGTCATTAAGGAGTCAAATCAAGAGAGGGAGTGGGGGAAAGACGCCAAGCTGCAGGGTCCAAAGAGGAAGAGGACGAAGGGCATTACTATTTTATAGGGAGCTCTATAGCCCCCTACTATGTGATCACTGGCCAATCCCTGTAGATCATGATGAAGTGATGCCACCCCCCATTTATTTATTCTTAACCCCTTCAAGACACAGCCTGTTTTGGCCTTCAGGACACAGCCAATTTTTTCAAATCTGACATGTTTCACTTTATGTGGTAATAACGTTGGAATGCTTTTACCTATCCAAGCGATTCTGAGATTGTTTTCTCGTGACACATTGGACTTTATGTTACTGGCAAAATTTGCTCGATACATTAAGTATTTAATTGTGAAAAACCCCAAAATGTAGCGAAAAATTGCAAAAAATAGAATTTTTCTAAATTTATATGTATCTGCTTGTAAGACAGATAGTTATACCCCACAAAATTGTTGCTAATTAACATCACCCATATGTCTACTTTAGATTGGCATCGTTTTTTGAACATCCTTTTATTTTTCTATGACATCACAAGGCTTAGAACTTTAGCAGCGATTTCTCACATCTCAAGAAAATGTCAAAAGGCTATTTTTACAGGGGCCATTTCAGTTGTGAAGTGGATTTTAGGGCCTTATATATTAGAAACCCTCGATAAGTCACCCCATTTTAAAAACTTCACCCCTCAAAGTATTCAAAACAGCATTTAGAACGTTTCTTAACCCTTTAGATGTTTCACAGGAATTAAGGCAAAGTAGATGTGAAATGTTCAAATTTCTTTTTTTTTGTTGCAGAAATTCATTTTTTAACTATTTTTTTTGTAACACAGAAAGTTTTACCCAAGAAACGCAACTCAATATCTATTGCCCAGATTATGCAGTTTTTAGAAATACCCCACATGTGGCCCTAGTGCACTTATTGACTGAAGTACAGGCCTCAGAAACAAAGGAACACCTAGGGGATTTTGGGGCCTCCTTTTTATTAGAAAATATTTTAGGCTCCATGTCGGGTTTGAAAGGCTCTTGCGGCACCAAAACAGTGGAAATCCCCCAAAAGTGACCCCATTTTGCAGAAATTATTGGAAGTAGGCTGTGAAAATGAAAATCTACATTCTTTCAAAGAAAATGTAGGTTTAGCTAATTTTTTTCTAATTTCCACAAGGACTAAAAGGAGAAAATGCACCACTACTTTTTTAAAGCAATTTCTCCCGAGTAAAACAATACCCCGCATGTGGTCATAAACGGCTGTTTGGACACACGGCGGAGCTTAGAAGGGAAAGAGCGCCATTTGGCTTTTGGAGCTCAAATTTAGCAGGAATGGTTTGCGGAGACCACGTCACATTTGCAAGGCCCCTAAGGGACCAAAACAGTGAAAACACCAAAAAAGTGACTCCATTTAGGAAACTACACCCCTTGAAGAATACATCTAGGGGTATAGTGAGTGTTTTGAACCCACAGGGGTTTCATAGATTTTATTAGAATTGGGCAGTGAAGATAAAAATCATTTTTTTCCAATAAGACGTAGCTTTAGCTCAACATTTTTCATTTTCTCAACAAATAAAGGAATAAAAGAACCCCAACATTTGTAAAGCAACTTCTCTGGAGTACGGCAATACCCCATTTGTGGTCATAAACTGCTGTTTGGGCATACGGCAAGGATCAGAAGAGAAGGAGTGCCATTTGGCTTTTGGAGCACAGATTTTGCTGGATTGGTTTCTTGACACCATGTCACTTTTGTAAAGCTCCTAAGGTGTCAGTACAGTGGAAACTCCCCAAAAGTGAATCGATTCGCGAAACTACACCCCTTGAGGAATTCATCTAGGGGTGAAGTGAGCATTTTGACCCCACAGGTGTTTCATAGATTTTATTAGAATTGGGCAGTGAAAATAAAAAAAATCCTTTTTCTTCAATAAGACGTAGTTTTAGCTGAAAATGTTTCATATTCTCAACAAATAAATGCAAAAAAGCACCCCAACACTTGTAAAGCAACTTCTCCTGTGTACGGCAATACCACATATGTGGCCATAAACTGATGTTTAGGCACAGAGTAGGGCTAAGAAGGGAAGGAGCGCCATTTGGCTTTTGGAGTACAGATTTTGCTGGATTGGTTTCTGGTCGCTATGTCGCATTTGCAAAGTCCCTGTGGGACCAAAACAGTGGATCCCCCCCAGAAGTGACCCCATTTTGGAAACTACACCCCTCAAGGTATTCACCTAGGGGTGTAGTGAGCATATTAACCCCACAGGTGATTGGCAGAAATTGGTGTGCACGCGATGTTGCAGAGTGAAAATGGTTTTTCAATAGATATGCCAATAAGTGGCGCCCAGCTTGTGCCACTGGAGACACACACCCCAAAAATTGTTAAAAGGGTTATCCCGGGTATGGCGATGCCATATATGTGGAAGTAAACTGCTGTTTGGGCACACTGTAGGGTTCAGAAGGGAGGTAGCGCCATTTGGCTTTTGGAGCATGGATTTTGCTTGTAGTAGTTTTGTTTGGAGTCTTACTGGTGTTTCCGTTTATAATGTGGGGGTACATGTAAGGCGGGCTGGAGTATATAAGGGGCATAGTCAGGTGGTATAGTGGGGTAAAAAAAAAACAATAAAATAATCCATAGATGTGTGTTACGCTGTGACACAATCCTTTCTGCACAGGCCGGTGTTGGACTAATAAATGGTCCTTACTTATTCCCCTTTTGGTCCGCACTCCGCACCTTTGAAGTTTGGGGAATCTTGCTGGGTAGTGTTGTCCTGGTATAATATGGGCGCCCCACTTCCAGCAGATATGTTTGGGCCCTCCCCTTCCTGGTTCCCTAATTTTAGGGGCCTTGATAATTCGCCACTTGCAACACAAGAAATGTTCCCCTCAGGCCGGCACAACTGCATATTTTTAATTTCCTAACTTATTGGTGCCTTGACTAATTTTATTTTTTCATAGACGTAGTGGTATGACGGCTGTTTTTTTTTGTGAGATGAGCTGTAGTTTTTATTGGTACCATTTTGTGGTGCATGCGACTTTTTGATCACTTGTTATCCTTTTTTTTTGGGAGGCAAATTTTTTTAGTTCTTTTTATACAGCGTTCACCTTGTGTTATAAATTACATGTTAGCTTTATTCTGCGGGTCAGTCCGATTCCGGTGATACCTAATTTATAGCACTTTTTATGTTTTACAACTTTTTGCACAATAAAATAACTTTTGTAAAGAGAATGGATTTTTACTGTCGCCAAGTTGTGAGAGCTATAACGGTTTTAAATTTTTCGTTGACGGAGCTGTATGAGGGCTTGTTTTTAGCGAGACGAGTTATAGTTTTTATAGACACCATTTTTGGGTACATGCGACTTTTTGATCACTTTTTATTTCAATTTTTGGAAGACAAAGTGACCAAAAAATAGCAATTATGTCAGTATTTTTTAGTTTTTTTTTTTACGCCGTTCACTGTGCGGAATAAATAACATCATATTTTTATAGTTCAGGTCGTTACGGTCGCAGCGATACCAAATATGTATGGCTTTATTATTTTTATCAATAATAAATGACTTGATAAGGGAAAAAGGGCGATTGTGTTTTGTGTTATTATTTGAAACTTTTATTGTATTTTTTACAACTTTTATTTTTACTTTTTTTTACACTTTTTTTTACACTTTACACAGTTGGACTTGAAGGTCCAACTGTTTTTTTGATGTTCTAATACATTGCACTACCTATGTAGTGCAATGTATTAGAACTGTCAGTAGTTCACTGACAGCAAGCCGATCAGGCTCCGCCTCCGGGCGGGGCCTAATCGGCTAACGTAATGGCAGATAGGAAGCTATTGTTAGGCAACCAGTTGCCATAGTAGCAGTCGCCAGCCTTGCCATCGCATGGCAAGGCTGCCGATTGCATACAAACCACTTTGATGCAGCGATTGCATTGAATCGCTGCATTGAAGGGGTTAACGGCAGGAATCAGAGCTAGCTCCGGTTCCTGCCGATAGATCGGGGTGTCCGCTGTAACATACAGTGGACACCCACTGCTGATGACGCCGGCTCAGCTTCTGAACCGGAAGCTGAGCCGGCGCCATCTTGCTGATGGTACCGGAAGCCTCCTGGGCCCCGCCGACGACGGGACATAGGAGGATTCCGTTACAGACTGATCGGGAGGTAAGTATTAGCCCTCCGATCGCCTTTGCAGCCACTGGCAACCCAGCGATCACGTTGCTGGGGTGCCGATGGCTATAAACTCCTCACATTCTGCGATCTCTATTGAACGCAGCATGTGAGGGGTTAATCGATCGGATCGGAGGCTAGCTCTGGTCCTGGCCGATACCTCAGGGTGCCAGCTGTAACATACAGCTGTCACCCGGCGGTGATGTCGCTGGCTCAGCTCCTGAGCCAGCTTCATCTCCATGATGTACAGTTACGTGGAAATGCGGGAAAAGGCCATCTCCCATGACATAACTGTACGTGAAATTGCGGGAAGGGGTTAAAGTGACCCCGCCAGTCAAAGCTCCCAACCGTATGCCCCTGGGGAGCTGAAAAGCTCTATACAGTGATCTGCATGTACTATAATTATTAACCCCTTGATGTTGCAACCTATTTTGTCTTTTAAGCTGCAAATATTTTTTTTCGCTTTTGTCTCCCTTCATTGTGACTATTTTGTGGTACATTCAAATTAACATTTAAAGTGTAGCTAAACGTTCGACAAACTACTGACATGTCATAGAGACATGTCAGAAGTTTAGATTGGTGGGCGTCAGAGCACTGAGACCCCCAACAATCGCTATATTGAAGCAGCTGAATCACTCGTGTGAGCGCTGAGCCGCTTCGTGTCTATTTGGCCAGCAGCCATACCGTTTAGGCGGTACCGTCCAGTGGGTCCACGTACCCAACGTTACAGCCAAATGGAGCTCCTTCCGTTCTAAGCCCTGCCGTGTGCCCAAACAGCAGTTTATGACCACATATGGGGTATTGCCGTATTCGGGAGAAATTGCTTTCAAATGCTGGAGTTCTTTTTTTCCTTTATTTGTTGAGAAAATGAGAAATTTTGAGCTAAAGCTACGTTTTATTCAAGAAAAGGGATTGTTTTTATTTTCACTGCCCAATTCTAATAAATTCTATGAAACATCTGTGGGGTCCAAAAATTCACTACACCCCTAGATGAATTCCTCAAGGGGTGTAGTTTCCTAAATGGAGTAAATTTTTGGGCGTTTTCATTGTTTTTGGTCCCTCAGGGGCTTTGCAAATGTGACATGGCCTCTGTAAACTATTCCTGCTAAATGTGATCTCAAAAAGCCAAATGGCGCTCTTTCCCTTCTGAGCCCCACCGTTTGTCCATGTAGATTGTGCCACCTAGCGCCCCATGTAAATAGTGCCACACACGTCCCTGTATATAGTGCCACACATGCCCCTGTAGATAATGCCGCAGTGCCCTCTATATACAGGGTGTACTGCATCAATATATACAGGGGGTACTGCACCATTATATACAGGGGGTACTGTCTCATTATATACAATGTCACAGTACCCCCTGTAGATGGCGCCACACAGCACCCATGTAGATTGTGTCACCCCCACTGTATATAGTGCTCAGTGGCGGATTATCATTAGGGCGTTTCGGGCGGTCGCAAGGGGCCCAAGGCTGCCAGGGGGCCCAAGGCTCCCAGGGGGCCTATGACCGCCCGAACCCCCTCATGCCCAGTGGCGTCGCTAGCACCGGAGGGAGCCCCGGTGCCAGGACCGCACCTGTCAGGCGAGGGGAGCTTTGCTTCTACTTAGCAGCCGTGGTCTGTGCTGCTTTAGAAGCTCCCCCTCCAGCCACCCTTCCCTGCTCTAAACATCTCTCCTCTGCTGCTAGCTGTCGGGACATGGGGGAGGGGAGACTGTCGGCGGGCTCTGTGCTGTGAGCAGGAGAAGAGCTGCAGTGAAGACATAAAAGGTAAGTGCATGTGTGTTTAATGTCCATATTCATGTTATGTTTAATGTCCATATTCATGTATGTTTAATATCCATATTCATGTGTGTTTAATGTCCATATTAATGTATGTTTAATGTCCATATTCATGTATGTTTAATGTCCATATTCATGTGTTTACAAGGTGTACTTTGTGTATAACGTGCATACTCGTGTATAATGTGCCTACTTTGTGTATAATGTGCATACTCGTGTGTACTTTGTGTACTATGCATACTTTGTGTATAATGTGCCTACTTTGTGTACTTTGTGCATAATGTGTGTACTTTGTGTACTGTGCATACTTTGTGCATAATGTGCGTACTTTGTACTGTGCGTACTTTGTGCATAATGTGTGTACTGTGCGTACTTTGTGCATAATGTGCGTACTTTGTGCGTATTTTGTGCATAATGTGCGTACTTTGTGCATAATGTGCGTACTTTGTGCATAATGTGGTACTTTGTGTACTGTGCATACTTTGTGCATAATGTGCCTACTTTGTGCATTATGTGCGTACTTTGTGTACTTTGTGCATAATGTGCGTACTTTGTGCATAATGTGCGTACTTTGTGTACTTTGTGCATAATGTGCGTACTTTGTGAATAATGTGCCTACTTTGTGCATAATGTGCGTACTTTGTGCATAATGTCCTTACTTTGTGCATAATGTGCGTACTTTGTGCATAATGTGGTACTTTGTGTACTGTGCGTACTTTGTGCATAATGTGCCTACTTTGTGTACTTTGTGCATAATGTGCGTACTTTGTGCATAATGTGGTTTTTTGTGTACTGTGCGTACTTTGTGCATAATGTGCATAATGTGCGTACTTTGTGCATAATGTGCGTACTTTGTGCATAATGTGCGTACTTTGTGTACTGTGTGTACTTTGTGCATAATGTGCGTACTTTGTGCATAATGTGCCTACTTTGTGCATAATGTGCATACTTTGTGCATAATGTGGGTACTTTGTGCATAATGTGCCTACTTTGTGCATAATGTGCATACTTTGTGCATAATGTGGGTACTTTGTGCATAATGTGCCTACTTTGTGTACTAGTGTTTAGGTAGTGTTAGCAATAGTTACGGCGCGGCATGGTGGTGGTGGAGAAGGGGGGCCCAAGTTTGGGTAACAGCCCAGGGCCCATGGTCTTCTTAATCCGCCACTGATAGTGCTATCCCCCTTCCCCTGTAGATAGCACCTCTGAAGCTCCCTCCAGAAGAGGAATCCCCTCTATTTATATTTTTCATAAATCAGAATTTTGCTACAATAACATTGAGACGTTCTTATTCCTCCAGGTTCATGAGGACAGATCTATGGAAGACTCAGTATTATTATTATTGACAGTAATGAAGACAAAAACTGGTTTCAGGTGGTAGAAAATGACTTTACTAAACCGTTTTATAAGCCAACAAACAAGGACCATGAGGATAGTAAACAGTCCGCTGCTTCTCTCTCCTTGTGGTAAGATGATATTTGGGAGGAAGGTTGGAGGTGGTGGATGTCTCGGCACTTGGTTGTATTTCTGGAGCCTCTGCAGTTTGAGATGTTCCTGCTCGGCGGTGTGACGTGCAATTCCACCTCGCTGTAGAGTCCACTGGTCATAAACAGTTCTTGCAGTTCTTTCTCCCCGTTTGTAAGATTTGTTTTTGAGAAAGGTTGGAGCTGATGGCCGTCTTGGCACTTGGTCGCCATCTCTGGAGTTCATCAGTTTAGGATGTTCCCAGAGAAGTTCCTGCTCGGCTGTGACGTGCCATTCCACCTCTAGTGTCCACTGTTTATAAACGGTTCTTGTAGTTCGTCCTCCCTGATGTAAGATGATATATGGGAGATAGGTCGGAGATGGTGGATGTCTTGGCACTTGGTCGCCATCTCCAGATCTTCTGCAGTTTGGGATGTGATAACTGCTTGGCTGTGGCGCGCCATTCCACATCATTGTATAAAACTGGAAATAAGAGAAAGTAAACCTGTAACTATATGGACAAATCTTCTAATATTTCTAAAACATTATTAGATGATAATGGAGACAGTAGTGACCATAAAAGCTGAACCCAGTGGTAGTAGTCATCATTGTCTGGGCAAGGTCCAAGGGGGCAGAGGGTGGGTAGTGGACTGGTTATTTCCTCACATTTATGGGGGGGGGGATCCCCTTTTAACCCGTTAGTGACCGGCCCATAGTGTTTCTTTAAAACGGACAGGCATCTGGGTGTGCGGTCTGATGAAAGCGTGTCATGTCACCGTCCACGATGATCCTCATTATACTCCAGAGTCCTGGTTCTTCTCCCTCTTGGAGATGGTGAAGCTTTTCCGGGTAATTGTTATAGATAAACTCTAAGAAAAGAAACACATATCCACATTATAAACCCCATGATTGTAGAGATGAATAATAATGTTATTACGAGGTCTGGTATACGAAGTGATAATGAGGTGACGTCTACTGACCTGCATATTCTGATAGTAGCTCAATACATTCACCAGCATGAGGACCAACGTCGACCACTCCATGATCTTTGCTGTCATTTCACTGATCTGTGAAAAAATATCAAAATTAATACATTAAAAATTGCACAAAACAAGAACTTTCCACCCGGGGCGAGGTTTTGCTGCATTCATGTTTATTGCATACTCCATGTGACTGACGGCGATGCCAAAATGGACCTGACCCATTGTCATGTGACACCATATCCATTACATTGCGGGCGTCACGATCACCATGGTGCTGAGAATAAGCACAAAGATTATAGGTCCAATTGTTTTCCTATAGAACGGCTTCTAGGGGTGCAAATAAAATCTGTACATAGCTTTACACATTGATCTCCAGCGCACAGGTGGGTGTATATGGATACCCTACTTCCAATGACTGGTAATTTATTATATAGGAAAATAACGTTTAATAAGTGTCTTATAGAATTTACTACATATTTATGTGAGATAAATGTTAATATAATACATATATAGCAAGGACAGTACCGCTTGCTTTCTATTCAGTATGTTCCTGCAAGAAGCTGAACAATGTTACCAGATGGCGCTGTGTTACACCAGCATTTCGCCATCTGACGGACAAGATCAGAAAATGAAGGGAAATGATCACCTCAGGATCTGATGTTTCCTACATGTGAACCTAAAGACAAGGACAATTGGATTCCATTCAAATATTATTTAAGAAAGGATACAGAAAACGACTAAGGTCATGGCCATTATGCAGGACGCCAGTCTGAAATGGCTGATGACTCTTCGGCTTTCGGGCACTTTGTAGAGGAGTATGGACTGCCAAAGGTTGTAAAGGCTGCCAAACCCGAATGCAATGAAAGCGGAAATCCGGTGAGTCATTGGATAACGGTAGGTCTAGAAAACAAGCAGACAGAGGTCAGAGCAAATCTTATGGAACTAATCACTAATTTTCCCTCAGAACTTCCCAATAAATCCTAAATAACGTGTTCTGATATAATAACCACAGAGACATAATGGATATAGAGGTTGGTCTCTTGCTTGTGACTCCTTTCTATTAGACACATCTATTACATGGTCGTCCATTCATTGGAATAAGCCATGTAATACCACTTTATGATGTGGCCACCCGGTGATAACCACTGATCATGATCACCAGGAGTTCAGCTGATTGCCAGCGGGTCGCTATTTAGTGAAGATGGGACAACCCCATCAATGTAAAACATTTATTAACTTACCGAAAATGTAGCCATCACGGCTGTCCCGACGCATGATAACCATCCAATTGCCATGAGGATCTTTTAAACCAAGGTCTGACGATCCCCAAAGGCTTCAGCATGGAACATAATGAACTTATAATGTAGAAACGTCAGACCCAGAGCTGAAAAAGAGAAAATAAGCCAAATAAATCCTGTACCGTGCAAAACGTGTAAAACAACCTAATAACATCTATGAAGCGCGGACCAAGCGCTAAACCCAACAAGAAACCTACAATAATGGACGGGAACATTTATCTGCATCGTCTGATCCGGACAATTATTATCAATTGAAATGAACAAAACTTTATTTATTTTTTAGAAAAATCTGATTACTGCTGCATGAAGAGAATATTATAATCACTTCCGTGATTGTTACTTACAGGCAATGGCCATTCCTATGAATCCCATTCTAAACAGGATATTTTCTGCAAAGAAATTTCCCATTTCACTTCAAAACAAAAAAGAAAACGCTCAATGTTAAATAATATGGAAAAATTGTCAGAATTGTTTCATCTTAATAATCAGCAGTCAGATAATCTATAGGACTGAGGGGATGATGTACATCAGTGGGGGGCATGGTTGTTGATGTGAGGTCAGGGTGTAGCTAGCAGAGAGCCAGGCCACACACCAAAAGGCCAAGAAGTTGGAGAAGAATCCCAATCCATTGGTCTCCATAAAGTGAGAAGTCGCCAATAAATTAGCAAATCGCACTGTGTCAATTCATGGAAAGAAAGACCGGGCAGCTGTCAGGGGAATATTTATAACCCCTCGTCATTTCTCTGTGACATCAGCACGGCTCTGCGTCCTCGGCGGGGAAGATTATGTAGATATTGATAAGAAGAAGAGGAGGGTTGTCGCTCAGAAGATGACGAGGGCGATCTCCGCCGACCGTGCCTGCGCCCACCGCCAGATCTGTGTTTCCTCCCTCTCCTTGACGATTCCTTTGCCAAACCTGAAAGAGAAAAAAGGGACAAGGCAGAAGCGTGATTAACATCAAATCGATCCCCCTTGGCACCAACAGCATGTGCCACATCCCTGCTCGGACCCTCCAGCTGCGGGCCAGAACTGGACGGTACATTCAATAATGACACAGTTGTGCAGGAGACCGCAGCCCTGGCTGAGACCGGACGACTTCTTCTCCAGCTCTTGTCCTCTGATAGGGGGTTGGGCCATGCAATGCCCTCACTGCTGTGCCCCTGCGCCGTCTCACGTCACCATCCACGATGGTCCTCTTTATACTCCAGAGTCCTGGTTCTTCTCCCTCTTGGAGATGGTGAAGCTTTTCCAGGTAATTGTTATAGATAAACTCTAAGAAAAGAAACACATATCCACATTATAAACCCCATGATTGTAGAGATGAATAATAATGTTATTACGAGGTCCGGTATACGAGGTGATAATGAGGTGACGTCTACTGACCTGCATATTCTGATAGTAGCTCAATACATTATAAACCTAAAAACGGAGTCCGACACACCAAGGTTAGATTAAAAATAACAAGTTTTATTAGAACAATAAACAAAAAACATTTAAAAGTTAAAGATGATAGCCACAGTATGAAAGGATACCGGACAGTGAAATATGCAATGTTAAAGTGATAATACATTAGATAACAAAGTGACAAATGGGAAAATTGACAGTTCCTATTACACGAGTAAATAGATGCATGAGTGTGAGTATAGAGAAAGTGTGCACACAGTCCTGCATCCAGTAAACAGGTGAAAACCACACCAAGCGGTGAATATTAGTCACAGTCGGATGCAGGAGTTTGAGTGCAGCAACAGTATTACTCACATGTATATAGGCATCAACGGGTGTATGCATGCATGAAAGCAGCAACACACCAAATTAATGAAAGACTCTAAGATAAAGAAGGACGTCTTACCCATGTCACAATCAATACTGTCTGGCATCAACCCCGACGCGCGTTTCGGCCCTCGAGCCTTCGTCTGGGGGTGGTGTCAGAAAGTAAGGAGGCATCATTTAAGCAACCCAAGACCAATAAAACATAAGGGGGGCAGCTGAGGCTGCTAAAAATCAGTATTAACAACTAAGGTATCGCGGCCCGACAGTCCGGTGTGTCAGCCGCCGGAACCGGAACACAGACGAGGGTCACGCGTCCCGCAGCCTGGTCCGGCCAGGGACAAAGACAGCCAGACAAAAGTTCCAGCGTGTCAACATCCCAGGCACGAACTCAGACCCCGGAAGACGGGAGCCACGCCTCCAAGATGCTCCGGCCGAGGCAGCGAAGACCCAGACTGACAGGCCGCGCATGCGCACTGGGCAGAAGACGGAGCGACACGAATCATAAGAAAAATTTGTATATATGTATATAATGTGTTAGATTACACTTGTGCACAGATTGCACAAGTGCCAAAATCAATGATAGGGTATTTGGATGAATTTGACCAAGGTACACATAGCACAAAGGAGAAAATGAATATGAATAAATAAAAAAATAATAAATAAATAGATGAATAAATGAAATCAAATATATTATATATAGAAATATATATATATAAATATAACAAAACATATATGATAAAGATGGAGATGGAAAAAATATAATAAAATAAATTAAAATAAAAGAATAAAGGTCATAATGAAATAAATATGAATATTAATATTAAATTGGTCACAATTAATTCTTTGTTTGACTGTCCCTATTACTTTCCCTACCGCAATTTCATAGTATAAATAAAATGATATAAATTGGATGATATGAATTATGTTGCATGTGTGCGTGTGTGCCATATCCAAAGAGATTTCCGTGTGTTTTCTCAAAACAGACATAGACAGATGCAATCAAGTGAATTCAGATAATTACAGTGTTGTAGTACGGTTTGAATAAGAATATACAAGTATAAATTGTTATACGAGGCATGTGAGCACATAACCAAACATATACATAAAAACATATACATACACATATACATATATATATATATATATATATATATATATACATACACACACACACACACACACATACATCCACACATTCACATATACAAAAGTGCCAAAGTTCAAATACAATATAATATGTACACTCAATACATTAGAAATTTAAAAATTAACGACATATGTAGATATAATAATTTTAATACAGATTTAAATAAAAAGACATGCCCACAATAAAAAGAGCTTTGATAGTGGTTGGAGTGTAGTGGTGTGGTGATGTTGTGATGATGAGGGACAGGTGTGTATAACAAGCTCCAATATAAGAAATCATCAAATGTATATTGTGTATATATATTTATAGAACAGACATTAATTCGGATCTGATGATCATACAAATACGCTCAAAGAATGGTGAAGAGGTGTATAATACGTAATGGTGATGGCACTATTAGATGCACCAATGATAAAAGTGACATGAAAGTGCATGTGCTACTGGATAAGTGACAGTGACTAGATATAATAAGTAAATATATGATTAAACTACCAAATCAGAATATGTGGATAGGTGTGTAAAAAAAAATATATATATGTATATATAAGATATATGTGTGTGTGCGTGCAAGAATGGAAAAAATAAAATAAAGTGAGTGAAGAATGTGTATGTGTATGTGTATGTGTGTGATATAGAAGTAATGATAGAGTGAGAAATTTTTTATATATATTTGAATAATATGATAAAATAGTGTGAGGAACACACTCAACTAATCCCTGCGGGTAAGGAAAATGTTTACATCCAATTGTGCAAAATTGCACTAAAAAATGCATATCAAAATATCCATACATATTAATATTGTATCCCCAGGTCTTCTGCATATCCATTGTTGTAAGATAGTTGAGTAAATCCCCTAAAATAAACTGTTTAGAGATCGAATGAGGGAGTTGTTATGGTCTCAGGAAGTCATTAAATGTTAGATCACAGCAAGTTCATAAACGATCATCTGTAACATTAAAAATAAAAGTTAGAAAAATAAAAGTTAGAAACGACAGTAACTTGATCGTTGCTAGACAATTAAAACTGACACCATGGAAGATCCCGACACCTCTATAAAAATGCTGCAAATCCCAAATTTTCGTTCAAACCATTTGGTTGTACTGTCTTTAGTTTCCAGATCCATCTGGATTCCAATTTTGACAGTTTTTTCATTATTGAACCACCTCTCAGGTCAGTTCTTACACAATCAATGCCTTTGACTTTGAGGGCTCTGGATTCACATCCATGGTACTTAAAGAAATGCCTCGGGAGGGTTTTTAATGATTCAATGTTTTCTGGGGCAGTGCCCCTCGCTGCCTCTATGCTATTCACGTGTTCCCTTGTTCTAATCTTGAGTTCTCTACTAGTGAGACCAATATAGATCTTTGGGCATGGACACCATGCGTAGTAGACCACTCCCTTGGTACCACAGTTGATTGGCCAAGTGATTTTGTATGTCATCTTGCCAGTCGAATCCACAAATTCATCGCTGTTAGCCACATTTGGGCAGGCTATACATCTTCCGCAGGGGCGACAGCCCCATTTTGGTTTGGACGCTCCAAAGATTGGTTTTATACTTTGGGGTTGGTGGTAACTGTGGACAAGGGTATCGGGAAGATTCCTTGCTCTTCTCGATGCTACTGCAGGTTTTGCAGGGAGAATCTTTGATAAGGTAATATCGGTTTGTAATATTGACCAGTGTTTGGCCAGACATTTCCTCATCTGCCCCCACCTGTCATGGTAGGTAGTGACATACCTGATTGTCGAATCCACATTTCTCTTGGTGGTAGGGTGAAGGAGTTGGATCCGTGTTGAACGCCTTGCCCTCTCATATGCCCTGTTAATACATCTTCTGTTGTATCCCCTGTCAAGAAAGCGTTGTTTAAGGTTCTTTGCCTGTATCTCAAAGTCATCGTTAGATGAACATAGCCTTTTAATCCTCAAAAACTGACCGATGGGGATGGCACGGATCAAATGACTCGGGTGCGAAGATGAGGCATGTAAATATGAATTGACTGACGTATCCTTTCTATGTATATCTGTCCTGATATAACCGCCATTATCACGTCTGACAAGTACGTCCAAAAAATCAATAGCTACTTCACTAGTTTTCCAAGTCAGGTGAATATTGAGATCATTGATGTTGAGATTTGTCATGAAAAGAGCAAATTCATCACTCGTGCCATGCCAAATGATAAAGATATCATCAATGAACCGGGTCCAAAGGACCACCTTGTCCATTGATGATATCCGGTCGGATAGAAACAGATCCCTCTCTCACAGCCCCAGGAACAAATTGGCATATGAAGGTGCGCAGGCTGCCCCCATTGCCGTACCCTGGAGCTGTAGGTAGAAGGATCCGTTAAAAGTAAAGAAGTTGTGCGTGAGCACAAATTCTAGAAGGGTGAGAATAAACTGGGACATGGATGGGTTGCTGTCAGTCATCCCCAGAAAGTATGACACTGCCTGGAGACCATCCTGATGTCGGATGTTGGTATATAGGGATTCTACGTCACACGTAGCTAGCAACATGTTGGGTTCTAATTGGATCCCTTCCAGTCTTTTAAGGAGATCTGAGGAATCTCTGAGATATGATGGTAGGGTCTCGACCATGGGTTTCAGTATAGCATCAATATACTTACTTATGTTGTCGCTTAAGTTGCCTCTTCCAGATATAATGGGGCGCCCTGGTGGTGATTTGGGGTCTTTATGTATCTTGGGTAATAAGTATAAGCATGCTACTGTGGGATCCTGTACCATGAGACATTCAGTGAGGGCCGCAGAGATAGTACCCTCATTTAGAGCTTCTTCTAATATATCATCAAGCAGACCACTGAAAGAAGAGAGAGGGTTAAAGGTCAACTTTTTGTAGCAGGTCGTGTTTCTCAGTTGTCGATATGCTTCCCGTTCATACAAAGCCCTTGGCCACATCACTATATTGCCCCCCTTATCTGCGGGTTTAATTACAGTATCCTCGAGAGTTTTTAGTCTCTTTAGACTCCTCCGTTCAGCACAGGTTAGATTGTCATGCTTAATACCCGTGGAAATTCTCTCGAAGTCGCGAGCTACCAGTTTAACAAATAAGTCGATCGGTGGGCATATAGTGAGTGGAGGAAATTTGGAAGATCGTTTTCTTATATTTTGGGGGATCATACCTGTCTCAGGATTTTGTTGTTCTTTAAGTAGCTGTTGTAAGGACTGTAAAGCCTCTCTTTCTTCCGGTGTGACAAAGATCTCATCTTCCTTCCTATGGAACCATCTTTTGAAGATCAATCCTCTGGCAAATAGGTGTAAGTCCTTTATAGCTGTAAAGGTGTCAAAGTGAGAAGAAGGTGCAAAAGTCAACCCCTTGGACAGTACCCCAATATCTACAGGGGACAACTGATGGGTAGACAGATTAATTACCTGCATTCTCGGATTCTCAGGCAGTTGGGTGGCCGTTGGATTACGCCAGCCTTCTCCTCTTTGTCTATTGGATGGATCATAGTTATATGTCTGCATCCGTTGTTCGCTACCCCTACCTCTTTGCCGAGTCTTCTGTCTAAACGTGTTTGGTCTCCTATAATCTATACCACTCCGTGTCCTGCCTCTCTGCGCATTCTCTTCAGGCTCTGACATTGAGCTCGCTGATGACACGGAGGGAGATCTTCTCCCATCCATACGGAATTGTTTGGGATATTGCCACCTGTACATACGGTTTGTCAATTTGTCGTTTAGGTCTCGTTGGAATTTCCGACTTTTGATGTCTTGAATATTCTTCTCCCATTTGTCCGTCTCCAGGTCAAGTTGTTGGAATGTATTGATCCACTCCTCATCACTCAACTTGGTCTTGAGTTCAGTCTGTGTTTTTTCGATCTCAGCATTAAGCATCTCAAGTGTCTGCTTATCCAGACCAATCAACAGTTCCATAAATGTTTGGGATGATGTCCTGCAAGTGTCCTCCCACCGGGAGACAAAGCATTCGTCCAAACTGTTGAGGGTCGGGAATACCTGAATCCTGAGTCCTCTGGGTATAAGACCTCTCTGTAGATACTTCTCCAAAAAGGCCTTATTCCACCGTGTTTTAGTCTGCTTGTGAACCAGTGACCTGAGATTATTTTTGATAGCAGCTATATTACCCCGGGTGTCGGGATCTCCCACTGTGGGATCATCTTTAAAGACCAAGTCTAGTTTGGTCAACCAGGATCTTTCCCTGGCCTTGAAGTCCATGCTGGTGGACCTCCCAGAATCTGCAAAGAAAACAGAGCTTAAAGTACTATACCTATGTGGAGAGCACCAAAAGGGCAGCGCCAGCCAAACCCAAATCCCAAAAGGTTAAACATTGATGAGATAAATATCTGTTATATACATATAAGATGTTTAAGGGGACAAAGAAAGTGATGTCTACTTACCTGCATATTCTGATAGTAGCTCAATACATTCACCAGAATGAGGACCAACATCGACCACTCCATGATCTTTGTTGTCATTTTACTGATCTGTGAAAAAATATCAAAATTAATACATTAAAAATTGCACAAAACAAGAACTTTCCACCCGGGCCGAGGTTTTGCTGCATTCATGTTTATTGTATACTCCATGTGACTGACGGCGATGCCAAAATGGACCTGACCCATTGTCATGTGACACCATATCCATTACATTGCGGGCGTCACGATCACCATGGTGCCTAGAATAAGCACAAAGATTATAGGTCCAATTGTTTTCCTATAGAACGGCTTCTAGGGGTGCAAATAAAATATGTACATAGCTTTACACATTGATCTCCAGCGCACAGGTGGGTGTATACGGATACCCTACTTCCAATGACTGGTAATTTATTATATAGGAAAATAACGTTTAATAAGTGTCTTATAGAATTTACTACATATTTATGTGAGATAAATGTTAATATAATACATATATAGCAAGGACAGTACCGCTTGCTTTCTATTCAGTATGTTCCTGCAAGAAGCTGAACAATGTTACCAGATGGCGCTGTGTTACACCAGCATGTCGCCATCTGACGGGCAAGATCAGAAAATGAAGGGAAATGATCACCTCAGGATCTGATGTTTCCTACATGTGAACCTAAAGACAAGGACAATTGGATTCCATTCAAATATTATTTAAGAAAGGATACAGAAAACCACTAAGGTCACGGCCATTATAGAGGACGCCAGTCTGAAATGGCTGATGACTCTTCGGCTTTCGGGCACTTTGTAGACGAGTATGGACTGCCAAAGGTTGTAAAGGCTGGCAAACCCGAATGCAATGAAAGCGCAAATCCGGTGAGTCATTGGATAACGGTAGGTCTAGAAAACAAGCAGACAGAGGTTACAGCAGATCTTATGGAACTAATCACTAATTTACCCTCAGAACTTCCCAATAAATCCTAAATAACGTGTTCTGATATAATAACCACAGAGACATAATGGATATAGAGGTTGGTCTCTTGTTTGTGACTCCTTTCTATTAGACACATCTATTACATGGTCGTCCATTCATTGGAATAAGCCATGTAATACCACTTTATGATGTGGCCACCCGGTGATAACCGCTGATCATGATCACCAGGGGTTCAGCTGATTGCCAGCGGGTCCCTATTTAGTGAAGATGGGACAACCCCATCAATGTAAAACATTTTTTAACTTACCGAAAATGTAGCCATCACGGCTGTCCCGACGCATGATGACCATCCAATTGCCATGAGGATCTTTTAAACCAAGGTCTGACGATCCCGAAAGGCTTCAGCATGGAACATAATGAACTTATAATGTAGAAACGTCAGGCCCAGAGCTGAAAAAGAGAAAATAAGCCAAGTAAATCCTGTACCGTGCAAAACGTGTAAAACAACCTAATAACATCTATGACGCGCGGACCAAGCGCTAAACCCAAAAAGAAACCTACAATAATGGACGAGAACATTTATCTGCATCGTCTGATCCGGACAATTATTATCAATTGAAATGAACAAAACGTTATTTATTTTTTAGAAAAATCTGATTACTGCTGCATGAAGAGAATATTATAATCACTTCCGTGATTGTTACTTACAGGCAATGGCCATTCCTATGAATCCCATTCTAAACAGGATATTTTCTGCAAAGAAATTTCCCATTTCACTGCAAAACAAAAAAGAAAACGCTCAATGTTAAATAATATGGAAAAATTGTCAGAATTGTTTCATCTTAATAATCAGCAGTCTGATAATCTACAGAACTGAGGGGATGATGTACATCAGTGGGGGGCATGGTTGTTGATGTGAGGTCAGGGTGTAGCTAGCAGAGAGCCAGGCCGCACACCAAAAGGCCAAGAAGATGGAGAAGAATCCCGATCCGTTGAACTCCATAATAGTGAAAAGTCGCCAATAAATTAGCAAATCACACTCTGTGTCAATTCACGGAAAGAAAGACCGGGTTGCACTTCCCTGCAGTCCCTGGCGCTCTACCTATGTGTTTCACCGTCATCTAGACAAGATCCTCATAGAACCGCGCGCTGTGATATCTACAACAGAATAAAATAATCAAAATAATCAAAACAGGATGAACAAAAAAATTCACTGAAACAATCAACAAAATAACATTTATTTCCTTAACAACATGCCACATACATGTACATGGCAGTCGTTAAGGGGAAGTATGGAGCGAGATCACGGGCTGGGGTCGCTCCATACTTAGTGGGTAATGGCTGTGTAATATAGCCAACACCCCACTGCAACGGACAGAATCAAATATCACTTTGATTATGTCAATTTAACCACTTAGAGGCCACAGTCAATCACGACCACAGCATCTAACACATTAGAATGAGAGGGGCGACCCCCTCCGACGTGCCATTGTCCCCACACGATGCTATCGCGGGATGCCGATGGTTATAATGGCAGCCTGGGGGCCTAATGAAGGGTCTGCCATCTTTGTTCTCCGGCAGGGCTTTATAGGTGGCTGTAAGAATCACAATATACTGCAATCTTTACTATTGCAGTAGATCGTGTGAGCGATCCAATGATCGCTGGTTCAAGTCCACTAGGGGGACTACTAAACAGAATTTAAAAAAAGTTAAATTCCCTCTTCCCATTTTTTCCCTAAAGTAATGTTAAACAAAATATAAATTAGCATAACTGATATCGCCACATTTGCAAAAGTCCGAACTATTACAATCAGATGTTATCTAACCCACTGAACACAGTAAAAAAAAAAAAAAAAATGTTTAAAGCACCCAAATTGCTGTTTTTTGGTCACGTTAGCTCCCCAAAAAATAGAATAAAAACTGACCAAAAAGTCGCATGTACCCCAAAATGGTAACAATAAAAGCTCGCCTCGCAAAAAATAAGCCCTCACATCGCTCAATCTACAGAAACATAAAAAAGTTATGGCTCTCAGATTTTGGTGACGCAAAACTAATTTTTTTAACAAATAGTTTTACAAAGTGGTAAAACATGAAAAAATGATAAATTCGGTATCGCCGTTATCATATTCATCCGTAGAATAAAGTGAACATGTAGTTATTACCGGACGATAGACGCTGTAAAAACGAAAGCGAGGAAGGGGAGTGATAAACGAAAATGAAAAAAAACGTGTCATTAAGGAGTCAAATCAAGAGAGGGAGTGGGGGAAAGACGCCAAGCTGCAGGGGCCAAAGAGGATGACGAAGGGCATTACTATCTTATAGGGAGCTCTATAGCCCCCTACCATGTGATCACTGGCCAATCTCTGTAGATCATGATGAAGTGATGCCACCCCCCATTTATTTATTCTTAAAGTGACCCCGCCAGTCAAAGCTCCCAACCGTATGCCCCTGGGGAGCTGAAAAGCTCTATACAGTGATCTGCATGTACTATAATTATTAACACCTTGATGTTGCAACTAATTTTGTCCTTTCAGCTGCAATTATTTTTTTTTCGCTTTTGTCTCCCTTCATTGTGACCATGAGCATTAAAAGAAGCACTCCACTTTATTTATTTATTTATTTTTTGCACCCTCCATTTGTGCATTCGTGTTTCAGTGGGGAGCTGGGTGTAGAAATACTTACGATCCCTGGATCCTGTCGTTTTTCGAGTCCAGGGCCGCACACGTGATCTTCATTCTGACCTGTTCTGGAATCACTGCGGTTCAGAAAACCTGATGTCAATGCATTCCTATGGAGCCTCGTTCTGGCCTCGTCCTGGTCTTGCTGGCTTCCATAGGAATGCATTGAGAGCCTGAGTTCCGGTTTATTCAAAAGCACCGTGACTCCAGACAAGTCAGAGGGAAGATCAGGTGAGCGGCCTTGGACCCGAAAAATACAAAATGCGGGGATCGGTAAGTATTTTGCACACAGCACCCCACTGAAACACCAATGTACAAATGGAGGGTGCAATAAAAAAAAATAAGTGGAGTCCTCCAATAATCTATCTTTATTTTTATTGCTTTTTTAAGTTTTTTTATGCCCTTCATCATTCACCATAAATAAGGTGTTATTGTTCGAGTCTGTAAACTGTTATTGGGGTCAGTAGTTGTCACTATTATTGGGGTCAGTAGATGTCACTATTATTGGGGTCAGTAGCTGTCACTATTATTGGGGTCAGTAGCTGTCACTATTATTGGGGTCAGTAGCTCTCACTATTATTGGGGTCAGTAGCTGTCACTATTATTGGGGTCAGTAGCTGTCACTATTATTGAGGTCAGTAGCTGTCACTATTATTGGGGTCAGTAGCTGTCACTATTATTGGGGTCAGTAGCTGTCACTATTATTGGGGTCAGTAGCTGTCACTATTATTGGGGTCAGTAGCTGTCAATATTATTGGGGTCAGTAGCTGTCACTATTATTGGGGGGTAGTAGCTGTCACTATTTTTGGAGTCAGTAGTTGTCACAATTATTGGGGTCAGTAGCTGTCACTATTATTGGGGTCAGTAGCTGTCACTATTATTGGGGGGTAGTAGCTGTCACTATTTTTGGAGTCAGTAGTTGTCACTATTATTGGGGTCAGTAGCTGTCACTGTTATTGGGGTCAGTAGCTGTCACTATTATTGGGGTCAGTAGCTGTCACTATTATTGGGGTCAGTAGCTGTCACTATTATTAGGCTCAGTAGCTGTCACTATTATTGGGGTCAGTAGGTGTCACTATTATTGGGGTCAGTAGCTGTCACTATTATTAGGCTCAGTAGCTGTCACTATTATTGGGGTCAGTAGGTGTCACTATTATTGGGGTCAGTAGCTGTCACTATTATTGGGGTCAGTAGCTGTCACTATTATTGGGGTCAGTAGCTGTCACTATTATTGGGGTCAGTAGATGTCACTATTATTGGGGTAGTAGCTGTCACTGTTATTGGGGTCAGTAGTTGTCACTATAATGGTGGCAGTAGCTGTCACTATTATTGGGGTCAGTAGTTGTCACTATAATGGTGGCAGTAGCTGTTGCCTCTAGAGGCTCTGGCTGTCACTGCATGGTGGGCTGTGGTTGTCACTTATCAGACCCTCCAATCTACCTACCAACTCTCATCCATTGAATTGGTTGCTATGGTTACTTCTGGGAAGATGTGGAGTCGAAAATTTAGCAGGTAACATTGTCCATAGCAACCAATCAGATCACTTCTTTCAATTTCAAACTTGTCTTAGAAAAATAAAACCAGGAATCTGATTGGTTGCTATGGACAACTCCTGCATGTCTTTTCTATACTAATATTTCTCTATAAAGCAGGGGCCCTGTAGGTAAGGGGGAGGGGGCACTGTCACATTAACCCCTTCCCGCAAAATGATGTGTCTGGTACGTCGGTATTGCAAGTAACTTACTGCAGTCCTATGTACCAAGCATGTCAGGACTTTAAGCTGTCGCTGTGTAAAGCGACACAGTGACAGAACCGGCAACTCAGCTCTAAAGCAGAGTTGCCGGGCAGGAGATGCTGGCATGGGATCAATCAGATTGGTCCGGTGCCAGCGAGCGCTGTGATTGGCCAGTCTGTACTGACCCACTGTGTCATCATCACGAGTTAGCTCCACTCATTCCCCACCACATAAATATTCTTATTGCCACTATGTCAGCCCCTGACATTTGGGAATTTGTCTATCACTCTATTTTTTCCCAATACGCATGTCCATCGAGCTTAATAGCTCCACGGCAAATTACTCTATCACTTGTTTTTGCCCTCATACGCATGCGCGCTTTGCTATGCCCTCATTGGTCACATAGGGTGGCTGCTTATTGGTGGTGTGGCATGCCCGTCACAGAACGGGGGGCTCGTTCTCTGCTCACTCTGTGATTGGCCCTACGCCAATCAATAGAACATGTGGAGCAACTCCATTACATATTTAAACAGGGCCATCTCGCCGCGCGCTGTCATTAGCCCCGATACCCCTGAAGACGCTACTTCGTAGCGAAACATGTCGGGGGGGCTTCTAATCTAAATTTTAAACACGTGTCCTGCTGACTCTTAGAATTGAACGTTTGGTCTGGTGCTGCGTGCTGCAGCCGTCAGCTCCAGGCTTTCTATACCTTGCACTAAGCTGATTGCAGTCAGCAACGGACTCTAATTTTTAAATTATATGTAGTCTGTCCTTTCTTTGCATAAATTTAATAAATACTTTGTTATTTTCTAATTGTTAGTTGGAAAACAGGGCTTCTGTTGCCGGCAGGCAATATATTTATTCCATACCAGCTGATGACCTGGGGTGATGAAGAAAGGTGCAAAGTGTAAGGTCCTTATACCTGCAATGTGGAGATATAGATAAAGCTGCATAAACCAGTCACAGCCACTGGGGGCAGCAATGTTTAAAGGACATCAGCGTGGAGTGGAAAGGTATAGATGGGATTGTACGTGATTCACTGGCTCTGGTTGTACGATACAGTTATGGGGGACGTCCAGTTTATATAACACAATCATAAAAATAACCATTTAAGGCATTGTGATTTATTAGAGGGGAGTCCCTCATTCAGGCTGTTAGCAGGGTAAACCAAACATAACATGCGAGGGAAGCTTTCTTATTGACTAATATAGAAATAAAGACCAGGACACCAAATTTAGTCTTTTGCTGGAGGGTGATCGGCCACAGCTTTTATTTTAACCTCTTAAACCAGAACCGCTTAGCGGTGAAACCCTTATATATTTTTCCACAGCTATCAGGCGTTATGCCAACTGCCAGACTGCCGACGGGCAAATCCACCCTCTTAGCCCCTACTCATACCAGCAAAGTCTCAAAGACTGCCATGAAGGAGCCCTTGTATGCCTACACAGGGTTCCGACCCCCACCCAGCAGAAAGAGTGCCTGTTCAACTCCGCATCCCGTGCACCCTGCCATACCATATGGGGGACAATCTCTGACCAGACGAGTATCATTTCGGAGAAAAAGGAGGAGAAGCGCTCCATATCAGAGCGCATTATCGTCATCAATTCGACCATTCTTAGGAGACAGAGATCATTGCCCCCCGCGTGAATGACCAGTATCACTGGGCCATTAACACCTGAGGTTTACCACTTCTGGAAGGACTTGACACCATTTTAAACCACGTATTCCTCTCCAAGAAATATTGATGTCTCGAAAGCCCAACGCACGGCCACCAGGCCTACAATCAGCCCGCTGGGCGGCCCAGAATATATAAGAATGCTCTAGCATCCAAACTGTGGGCCTAACATGATCAAAAAGAAAAACACATTATGACAGTGTTCTACAATAACAAATCCGGACGTATGTATCTGGCAAAGCAAGAGGAAACACCCGCGATGATAAGGCAGTGGTGGAGAACTGTTCTAAACTGATAAATAGTGAGGGGAGTGCGATCCATATGTACTAGGAACTGGGAGTAATGGAAACGAATGAGTAAATACTCAGAAAGTAAACGCATGGCGCAGACCGCGCCCTGGGTGGCACGCAGGTGAATCCAAACACCGTGGCCAAATACGTCAGTCTTAGATCTTCGTACCCGTAAGATCCCGTACCCGTAATCGAGCAGCCTCAGCGGTTATGATAACATCCGTGTGCTGTAAGCCACCCTGCTTTTTTTTTGAAGGAGGTAATAATTCACTGATTCTAAAGGCTTAAAGAAGGCAAGGCTGAAACTGAGGGCCAGTAAAGTCTCGTATGGAGATGAGCACATTTTTGGACTTGCCATTACAAAACGGCAAAGCAAGGGATAGGAAATTGGCCGTCGTGATTCCTGACGAATATGACACTTTTTCCAGTCTGGGTAATTAAAAAGCATTTGGTGACATCTCCCCCCCCCCCCCCCCCCCAGTGACTTAAAATAAAAAGCAATACCAGATAAACGTTTCTGTGCGGCTGTGCCAGATATGTTTAAAGCCCTGAAGGATAGAACATATTCAATTGTTACCTCTAAACATAACTTATCCGAAGAAGAAATATTGCGACCTTTCACGACCTGTAATCACTCCAACCACGCCTTAGCGTTTCTCTGCCACGTAGTTGGCGCTACTGATGAACTGACGAGAGACATCAGTTGAGGTCCACCAACTCCCATAAATGATTTGGGCATGAGATGCGGACCCTCTCCGTATTGGGCAGCAAAGCCTGGAATTCGTGCCAGCGAAAACGTGAGAGAGAAAAAGCAACAACATTATTAAGACCAGGAACATGTTTTGATCTAAAATAAATGTTATGTTGTAGACAGCGCAAAACTAAGTCACGTAATAAAGATATAACAGATAGTGAAGAACAAGACAGACTGTTAATACCGGCAACCACACTGGCGTTGTCGGACTAGAAACAAATATGTCGATTTTTGAACATTGGTCCCCAGATTTCGACTGCCACAATGATTGGAAAAAGTTCCAGCAAAGTAAGATTCCGGCAAAGGCCAGCGGCATGCCACGCTGCAGGCCAGGATGATACACCAAGCCGGGCAAACAACTGCTCCAAAACCGCAGGGGCCCGATGTATCTGTGTATAATGATAATTCTGCATTGTTGCCTTCTCCTGACCTGAAACATGTATGTTTGGAAAGATATACTTGGAAAGTATATAGTATATATACTTGGATATAAAGATATAGTTGGAAAGAAAACTACCCCATATGGTAAGGTCCGCTTTTAAGGGTTTGGTGAGACGAATCCGATGCCCAGCTAATTTAACTCCTCGAGTAGCCAATGATAAGCGGACAAAATCCTTCCCATTGGAATGACACGGCAAGCAAAGACCAAAAGACCCAGTAGTGACTTTTACTACTCCACAAAATCCTTCAATCAAGCTAAAAAGTTTCTTAATCTTTCTTCAGGTAACCTGAAAACCATTTCTATGGTGTCAATTTCAATGCCGAGGAAGGACAACCTTGTTATTGGACCTTCGGTTTCTTCTGCAGAAAGAGGGACGCCAAAACGAGATATGAAGAATTGAAATGTTTTTAGCATGTGATGGCCGGTATCCTCATCTGCTGGGGCGACAAATAAGAAATCGTCTGAATAATGAACTGCTGACCGTGAACCAGTCTCATATCTTACCACCCATTACAGAAATGAGCTAAACATCTCGAAATAGTGACATGATATTGTCAAAAATATTTTAATTATCTTTATATGTGTGAACATATATTGCTTTTGTGAAGGTGATTAGAATATGTTTAAAAAGATAACATTTTACATGGACTCCATCTTGTATGGTAGGCATCCATTTTGGATCATTGGAATCTATCTTTTGGCCTGAAGGAGCCATCTTGAGGTTAATAAGTAAAAAGTAAATATCAGCAGATGTCCTGAAGCAATTCTATGTTGTGTTCTTGAATTGAATGTTTTATTACTCTTTTAAGGAGCAGATCAAATAGCCTTGGCCGAATGGACAATGACTGTTTACCATCTCTCAGCCTTGGAAGAAGCCCTCTGTTTAATTAATTTAAACTTATCTGCAGTCTCCATTCTCTAGTGAGATAGGAAGTAGAGACAAATTAACTTGTGTATCTGAAATGTGTGTCCTTCCCATGGGACAAGGTTCAGGCCACCTGGGGCTTGGAGGGTGAAGTATTATTATAATGCATTGAAATAATTCTTATTGGCTGAATCAGAGTCATTATCATATTGTAGATGATTGGCTGAAACCAAAGCCTACACCTTTCCTGTCATTATACCATATGTGGAGTTTTGGGATATTACCATATATAGAATGTTTATGTTTGCAAGTATGAGGTCACCACCTACTCTCATTTTCCTATAAATAAAGATGGATCCGCCCCCTAGGGCAGAGATCGTTTGAACACTGAAGCTGCGTGTCCTGGTCTCTCCGGCCGGCCTCTCTCAGATCCACCATTGAGAGAGCATTCATTAATTAATTTGGAGCTCATAGACAAATGCAGATAATGTCCAACGTTAATGGACATACTAAATTCTGCAGCGACAATATGGAACAGACCATGGGCAACAAAGTATCAAAATAATAGTGATCCTCATAGAAACAGCCTAATAGGTGATATCAATCTGGGTGTACTGGCAGCAAGCTACAAGCTGATTCTATATCTGATTTCAGCGCTCCCTGACCAGCGCAACTGCACGATCAAAGGAAACGTAAGAGACCGAGGAATCCTCCAACGAAATCCCATAGTTTACCGAAAGACCTTTAGGAAATGAAAGATGGTGTATAAGGCGGAACTTACCGACTTCCTTCTTTGGGACCACTCCCAACAGAGAAACCCGAAGGTTAGGGAAGAAAGGACCCTCGATTCTATCTAAAGATACTTATTTTGCCAACTTCTCCCTTAAGACCTCCGGCTGCTCCCTAACCGATTTCAAGTTGTCCACAAATAAAGAATGGCTGCTTAGGTTAAATGGGATAAAGAAACCAAACGTGAAACCAAAACGTAACTGTGCTGCCGCTGCTCTGTCAGGATACTTATCTAGCCAAGGCCCCATCGTGGTTTCGCTCACTGGGGTCCTTTCCGTCACATTGAGCATTTTGCTTTGAAGGTGTCTCATGTGTTGGGCGGGAACCACGAGATGCTGTGTGTGGACCTCCACATGCGGAGCACCAATGCTTATATTTGCATAATCCTGCAAATTTACAATGGCCTTCATTGAATAACCAGCATGCACCAGGCCTGCGGACGGCCACTGACCCTTGAGGAAAAGGAGCTGATGAGCCACCATGTGGAACCGCCATGTGACTTATAAGCACTATAAATGCTATCCATGTAAATGAAAAGTTCCGAACAGCGTTCAGGGTGGTGCTGACCCATGACACAACCCATAACGGAAAAGGCCGGTATGCAATTATTCATGGTTTTGGCTACCCTGGGTTTTCGATCCTATGGTAAAATTTGGTCGATACAGTCCGTGTTTATTTGTAAAAAACACCAAAATTTTGAGAAAATGTGTAAAAATTTAAATGTATCTGCTTATAAGACAGATAGCAACACCACACAAAATAGTTACTAGTTAACTTCCCCCATATGTCTACATTAGATTGGCATCGTATTTTGAACATCCTTTTCTTTTTCTAGGACGTTACAAGGCTTAGAACTTTAGCAGCAATTCCTCACAATTTCAAGAAAATGTCAAAAGGCTATTTTTTAGGGACCAGTTCAGTTCTAAAGTGACTTTGAGGGGCCCATATATCAGAAAACCCCATAAAACTCCCCATTATCAAAACCTAAACCCTCAAAGTATTAAAAATAGATTATAGGAAGGTTTCTAAACCCTGTAGGTGCTTCACAGGAATTACAGCAAAGTGGAGGTGAAATTTACAAATGTAATTTTTTTTGCAGAAAATCAGTTTTAATCCATTTTTTTCTGTAACACAGAAATTTTTACCAGAGAAACGCAACTGAATATTTATTGCCCAGATTCTGAAGTTGTTGGACTGAAGCACAGGCCTCAGAAGCAAAGGAGGACTTAGTCGATTTTGGGGCCTTCTTTTTCTTAGAATATATTTTAGGCACCATGTCAGGTTTGAAGAGGTCTTGTGGTGCCAAAACAGTAGAAACCCCCCAAAAGTGACCCCATTTTGGAAACTACCGAAGGGAAAGAGCGCCATTTGAGTTTTGGAGTTCAAATTTAGCTTGAATGGTTTGCAGAGGCCATGTCGCATTTGCAAAGCCCCTGAGGGGAGAAAACAGTGGAAACCCCCAAAAGTGACTTCATTTAGGAAACTACACCCCTCAAGGAACTTAACTAAGAGTATAGTTAGCATTTTGACCCCACAGTTTTTTTGCAGAATTTTTTGGAAGTAGGCTGTGAAAATGAAAATCTACATTTTTTTACGATTAAATTTAGCTAAGCCTAAAAAAAATTCATTTCCACAAGGACTAAAGGAGAAAAGGCACCCCAACATTTATAAAGAAAATCCTCTTGAGCACAGCAATACCCCATATGTGGTTATAAACTACTATTTGGACACACGGCAGGGATTAGAAGGGAAGGAGCTCTATTTAGCATTCAGATTTTGCTAGATTGGTTTGCGGCACCCTGTCACATTTGGAAAGCCCCCGAGGGCCCAAAACAGTGGAAACACCTTTATGCACAGACCCGTTTTTTCAGGGGGGAGGTTTTGCACTGATAAGTGGTGACCCTTCTTATGCCACTTTTGCTACACACTCTGCACCTCTTTTGGTATCTCCCCTTCTTTGCAGTTTGGGGAACGATGCCGGTAAAGTGTTGCCCTGGTACAATACGGGCGCCCTCACTTTCAGCAGATGTGTTTGGGCCCTCCCCAACCTGGTTTTCAAACACAAGCACCTTGATAATCTCCTCCTGAAAATTAAGGAATGACTCTGTCCGGCCTGCACATTTGCATAGCACGTAAGTGTGATACAATGCCATCTGTACCAATGGCACGGCCACCTTTTTGTACCACACCCTTGTCTTCCGCATTGCACTATACGGCTTCAGCACTTGATCTGAGAGATCAACCCCTCCCAAGTATTTATTATATATAGCCCACGATGCAATCTGGCTTGTGGGTCACCGTGGTGGCACCTCGTACAGGGACAGGGGTTCTGCCGTTTCCATGTATTGTGGTCAAGAGAAGGACATCCCGCTTGTCCTTATACTTGACGAACAACACTTTCTCGCTGCATAATGCACCCCTTTTGACATGTTGCCCAATCAGAGTTTTAGAGAGGCCTCTCTGGTTATTGCGCACCGTGCCGCAGGCTGCAATATTTCTGGTGGAGAGGCATTTAAATAGTGGGATGCTGATGTAGAAGTTATTCACGTAATGTTGGAGCTCCAAGAGGGGGGGGGGGATTCTGGGGTTCAATCCTGAAGTCCTTCCCTTCATAAACCCAAAACCTGAGCTGCTCTAGCTCAGTTTGTACATTTTTATCCCATACCTTGCCCTCTTACTGGGTAGGTATTGGCGGAATTTTAGCCTACCCATAAAATGTACTAGGGACCAATATTTTTCAGGTAATCCAGGATCTGTCAGCATGCATCTGATCATTTCCATCAGAGTTCTGTTCTTCCTTTCTGCTGCCCCCATTTGTCCCTTTAAATCTGCCATTCCAATTATCTGCACGTGGATCAGAGATTGTGGTTTTGACCTTTTGTTTAGTCCCTTTTGGAAATGGTTTCTGCTGTTCTGCTTTCCATATTGTACAGTCCTTCTTTAGGTGTCCCTGTTTGTTGCACCTGAAACATTCTCTTCTTTCCTTATTTTGATATTTTGTCTCTGTAGCTTTAACCCCTTCCCGCCACAGCCAGTTTTGGACCAAATGACAGAGCCTCATTTTTAAAATCTGACGTGTCACTTTATGTGGTAATAACTCCGGAATGCTTTTACCTATCCAAGCGATTCTGAGATTGTTTTCTCGTGACATATTGTACTTTATGTTAGTGAAAAAATTAAATGTTTTTGTGAAAAACACAAAAATTTAGAGAAAAATTGCAAAAATTGTCATTTTTCTAAAGTCAAATGTATCTGCTGGTAAGACAGATAGTAATACCACACAAAATAGTCATTAGTCAACATTTCCCATATTTCCCCTGACGAAGCATTTGCGAAACGCGCGTTGGGTTCAGCAGTGGACCCCCGGTCTTTGATGTCCCGGCTATTCCCGTACTCTGCAGGTGTATGTATATTGCTGTTCATATGTCATTATCTTGATTGTATTCACATTTATTTTTTGGTATATGCCTATCTGTGCAAAAGTTTTATACTTATTGCCTGCTTGAAAACTACTTAGACACTTTAGCATTTTTGGGGGATCATTTTTCCGGATTACTATTTGGTTGTCCTGCTGCGCTAGTGTTCTGATTCCATCTTTGATTTTGCGAGGGTTACGCTATTTTAATATGTTCTATGTTGTCTGCTTGCATTTGTCTATTTGAGTTTAATAAAGGATTTTTTGTATTTCTTCAATTATTTGGTCGTGACTGTTCTTTTCTTTTTTGGTCTAAGTTATTAGTCACTAGGACCACTGATATATTTGGGTTTATTGCTCAGTTGGCTAAACATTTCCCATATGTCTACTTTATGTTTGCATCATTTTTTAAACATCCCTTTATTTTTCTGGGACATTACAAGGCTTATAAATTTAGCAGCAATTTCTCACATTTTCAAGAATATGTCAAAAGCCTATTTTTTTAGGGAACAGAACGGATCTGAAGTGGCTTTGAGGGCCTTATATATTATGAACCCCTACAAATCACCCCATTTTAAAAACTGCACCCCTTAAAGTATTCAAAACAGTATTTAGAAAGTTTCTTAACCCTTTATGCGTTTCACAGGAATTAAAGCAATGTGGAAGGGAAATTTGCAAATTCCATTTTCTTTGGGCAGAAATGCCATTTTAATCGATTTTTCCTGTAAGACTGAAGGTTTTTACCAGAGAAACACAACGGAATATTTATTGCCCTGATTCTGCAGTTTTTAGAAACATCCCACATGTGGCCCTAGTGGGGTACTGGACTGAAACACCGGCCTCAGCAGAAAAGGAGCACCCAGTGGATTTTAGGGCCTTCCTTTTCTTAAATTATATTTCAGGCACCATGTCAGGTTAGAAGAGGTCTTGTGGTGCCAAAACAAAGGAAACACCCCAAAAAAGACCCCATTTTGGAAACTACACCCATTGAGGAATTCATCTAGGGGTGCAGTGAGCATTTTGACCACACAGGTTTTTGCTGAATTTATTAGAATTGGGATGTGAAAATAAAAAAATTGTCATTTTTTTTTGAGAAAAGTTGTAGTTCTAGCCCAACATTTTGCATTTTCACAAGGACTAGAGGAGAAAAGTACCTCAACTTTTGTAAAGCATTCTCTCCAGGGTAAGGCAATGGCTCTAAAGGGAAGGAGCGCCATTTAGTATGTGGAGTGGAGATTTTACAAGATTCGTTTTTTGACACCATGTTGCATTGAGCTATAGTATCAGTACAGTGGAACCCCAAAAAACTTACCCCATTTTGGAAACTACATCCCTCAAGGAATTCATCTAGAAGGTAGTGAGCATTTTGACCCCACAAGTGTTTTGAAAAAATTAGTACACAATAGATGTTGCAG
This sequence comes from Rhinoderma darwinii, assembly GCF_050947455.1. NCBI lineage: Eukaryota > Metazoa > Chordata > Amphibia > Anura > Rhinodermatidae > Rhinoderma > Rhinoderma darwinii. The sequence goes on from NW_027461830.1 coordinate 202,132, forward strand.
ATTGAATATTGCCCTTTTCCACAGATATGCCACTTCAGTGCCCAATGTGTTGTGCCCAGCTTGTACCATCGTAGACGAACACCCCATAAATATTTAAGCAGGTTCTCCAGAATACAGTAATACCCCATATGTGGTCATAAATTGCCGTTTGGGCACGCTGCCAGGTTCAGTTGGACCACCATTTGGCTTTTGAAGCGCAGATTTTGCTTGGTTTTACTGTTATTTCAATTTATAATGTGGGGACATATGTAAGCTGGGCGGAGTACATCAGGGTATATGTAAGCTGTGCGGAGTACATCAGGGTATATGTAAGCTGTGCTGAGTACATCAGGGTATATGTAAGCTGTGCGGAGTACAACAGGGTATATGTAAGCTGTGCTGAGTACATCAGGGTATATGTAAACTGTGCGGAGTACATCAGGGTATATGTAAGCTGGGTGGAGTACATCAGGGTATATGTAAGCTGGGTGGAGTACATCAGGGTATATGTAAGCTGGGTGGAGTACATCAGGGTATATGTAAGCTGGGCGGAGTACATCAGGGTATATGTAAGCTGTGTGGAGTACATCAGGGTATATGTAAGCTGGGTGGAGTACATCAGGGTATATGTAAGCTGGGCGGAGTACATCAGGGTATATGTAAGGCAATTTTTTGTTGGTGTAACATGTACACTCAGGTTGGAATATTTTGATTATCTGATACCATCTTCCAATAAATTCTTAATCTTTCTACAGGTGTTATGGATACCTATGGTCCATTCGTCCAGTTCTATAGTGGAGGTTGTCTATGATGTTCAACTTTGGAAATTGTGGGCTTGTTCCCCCTTTCTCCTGTTGGTTATTACCACATGCGGGCCCTCTGTATGCATGGGAGTGTTACCTTATGTATACGCATTTATATACTTGTTTTTCTTTTCTATATATGGATTTGGCGTCTCGGTATGTCTTCAGCTTTCTCAAGGGGTAGGTATTGGTACTTTTATGCGTACCGGCTCTATTTTTATTCTTATATATGCCTATTGGTATATTCATTTATATATTGGTATGTCTGTATTTCTGCACGATATCATATCTATTTCATGTATATACTATATTTCTTTGTGTACCGACCTTATTTATATTTTTAGTATTACATGGAACTATGGGTGCACTAATTCATATATTTACATGCTCATGTTTATGCCCTATAGCATATTATATATATATTGAATATGCACAAATTCACTTGTTTTATGTTTTATGAAACAAATTCATTATGACATCATATTTACACATATGCACTTTATTCCACAAAATATTTATTATTGGATATGTAATGATGTAGTATATTTTTTTACACATATGGATTTTAGGTCAATCCATGTTTATTGTTGGATATATTATTATGTATTAGACCATCTACATTGATGGATTTCAGGTTACTACATATTTATTATTTCATATATTGTTTTTATATCTGTACACAGATAAGTATATTTTTTCTCCTTTTATATAACACATTTTACAACGATCTGTATTTTGACACTTTCATATAGGTCCCTATTTTTGTCGATTTATACAGCACATTATACAATGATCCACATAAAAAATGTGTGTAAGACTTGTGTATGAGTAGCAGCGGTTTTATGTTTTTCAGGTGCCGTCCTCATCTCTTCTCACATATTTTATTTCTTTTGTATTTTTCTCTTTTTATCACTGTCACGAGCACGCGTGTTCACTCACCTGTATTCGCTCTCTGTCTATTAGCCTCACTTTATTTATTTATTCTTTTATTTTCAATACTTATGCATACACGAATATATATCTTTACCATTATGGTTTTTTATTGTAAATGAAAGTGAATTTTTAAAGTGTATGGTACTCTTTATATTGATATATATATATATGCCTGTAAAGTATAGATTCTTATATTTGTGTTGGTGTATGCACATATATGTATTTATGTATATTCATATGTGATGTTTATGTGCGTGCTATAGGCGTCTAGAAAGTATGTATGAACTGCCTTGGGATATACCCTGGTATTCGGGATTATTTTAAACTTTGCCAGCTGTGTTTCATCGCTGAGACATGGTCTCTACTCCTTCGGGGTGAACTGTCTCAGCGATGTATACGGCATCCCTAGCTTGCATACGTCTATTGTCCCTTGTTTGGGCTTCTGGCATATTTGCCAGGCTCTAAGATGGCCACTGACCTCTCCCTACATAACAAGTATGGCCACGCCAGTCCCTCCCTTTAGTTCTTTTGCGGCGCGCACGCGCAGTGCGTACTCTGATGCGGCTGATGTCTATGGGCATGACTTCCGGCGCTCGGATGAACGCCGGTGCGCATGCGCAACGGAGGCATAATGGCGTCCGCAAACACAAGTGCAGCTCCTTTCATCTGTCCACATCTCTGATCTCTGCAGCATGGTAGGTGTAACCTTGCCTGTGATTATAATGCCCATATGCTGTGCACACTTTGTGTCTATTGGACATTGACATAATCCCCTCCCTTTGTATCTCATACTTAAAGTGACCATTATCCCAGCAGTCAATACCCCTTGAGAAAGCTGACGGCGAAACGCGCGTCGGGGGCGGTCAGTGTGGAGTTATCTTGTGTGAGATCCATCATGCAATCCACGGGTTTGTGCAGTCTTCTTAATTTATGAAGTAGGGCAATTTTTGGGTGCAATTGTGCAGTCGTAGCCGTGTATTTTCACACGTATGCACAATGTTGTGCTCTTTGGTTAGGTGCATAGTATATCTATAGCCTCTTCAGCAGTTTAACAAATTGACTCATTACACATCCTCTTTGGATGTAGACCTCTGCACTTTACCACATCACAGGATGTTTATATTGTGTTAGCTTATAACTTGGATTATTTACGCAGTTCCTCCACACTCTCCTTTTTAAATTGTGTGCAATACTGTTTTTATCTCTTCATGGCCAATGTGTTATTTGCATTTCAATAAAGTTTGTTTTATACTGTCATGGTACATAATTTGTGCTATGTGTCGCTCATTTTTTGGATTTACTAGTAGTCTTCACAGTCTGGTATAGGTATTGACATATGTAAGCTGGGAGGAGTACATCAGGGTATATGTAAGCTGTGCGGAGTAAATCAGGGTAAATGTAAGCTGTGCGGAATACATCAGGGTATATGTAAGCTGGGCGGAGTACATCAGGGTATATGTAATCTGTGCGGAGTACATCAGGGTATATGTAAGCTGGGCGGAGTACATCAGGGTATATGTAATCTGTGCGGAGTACATCAGGGTATATGTAATATGTGCGGAGTACATCAGGGTAAATGTAAACTGTGCGGAGTACATCAGGGTATATGTAAGCTGGGAGGAGTACATCAGGGTATATGTAAGCTGTGCGGAGTACATCAGGGTATATGTAAGCTGTGCGGGGTACATCAGGGTATATGTAAGCTGTGAGGAGTACATCAGGGTATATGTAAGCTGTGCGGAGTACATCAGGGTATATGTAAGCTGTGCGGAGTAAATCAGGGTAAATGTAAGCTGTGCGGAATACATCAGGGTATATATAAGCTGTGCGGGGTACATCAGGGTATATGTAAGCTGTGAGGAGTACATCAGGGTATATGTAAGCTGGGCGGAGTACATCAGGGTATATGTAAGCTGTGCGGAGTACATCAGGGTATATGTAAGCTGTGCGGAGTACATCAGGGTATATGTAAACTGTGCGGAGTACATCAGGGTATATGTAAGCTGGGCGGAGTACATCAGGGTATATGTAAGCTGGGCGGAGTACATCAGGGTATATGTAAGCTGTGCGGAGTAAATCAGGGTAAATGTAAGCTGTGCGGAATACATCAGGGTATATGTAAGCTGGGCGGAGTACATCAGGGTATATGTAAACTGTGCGGAGTACATCAGGGTATATGTAAGCTGGGTGGAGTACATCAGGGTATATGTAAACTGTGCGGAGTACATCAGGGTATATGTAAGCTGGGTGGAGTACATCAGGGTATATGTAAACTGTGCGGAGTACATCAGGGTATATGTAAGCTGGGCAAAGTACATCAGGGTATATGTAAACTGGGCGGAGTACATCAGGGTATATGTAAACTGTGCGGAGTACATCAGGGTATATGTAAGCTGGGCAAAGTACATCAGGGTATATGTAAGCTGTGCGGAGTACATCAGGGTATATGTAAACTGTGCGGAGTACATCAGGGTATATGTAAGCTGGGTGGAGTACATCAGGGTATATGTAAGCTGGGTGGAGTACATCAGGGTATATGTAAGCTGGGTGGAGTACATCAGGGTATATGTAAGCTGGGCGGAGTACATCAGGGTATATGTAAGCTGTGTGGAGTACATCAGGGTATATGTAAGCTGGGTGGAGTACATCAGGGTATATGTAAGCTGGGCGGAGTACATCAGGGTATATGTAAGGCAATTTTTTGTTGGTGTAACATGTACACTCAGGTTGGAATATTTTGATTATCTGATACCATCTTCCAATAAATTCTTAATCTTTCTACAGGTGTTATGGATACCTATGGTCCATTCGTCCAGTTCTATAGTGGAGGTTGTCTATGATGTTCAACTTTGGAAATTGTGGGCTTGTTCCCCCTTTCTCCTGTTGGTTATTACCACATGCGGGCCCTCTGTATGCATGGGAGTGTTACCTTATGTATACGCATTTATATACTTGTTTTTCTTTTCTATATATGGATTTGGCGTCTCGGTATGTCTTCAGCTTTCTCAAGGGGTAGGTATTGGTACTTTTATGCGTACCGGCTCTATTTTTATTCTTATATATGCCTATTGGTATATTCATTTATATATTGGTATGTCTGTATTTCTGCACGATATCATATCTATTTCATGTATATACTATATTTCTTTGTGTACCGACCTTATTTATATTTTTAGTATTACATGGAACTATGGGTGCACTAATTCATATATTTACATGCTCATGTTTATGCCCTATAGCATATTATATATATATTGAATATGCACAAATTCACTTGTTTTATGTTTTATGAAACAAATTCATTATGACATCATATTTACACATATGCACTTTATTCCACAAAATATTTATTATTGGATATGTAATGATGTAGTATATTTTTTTACACATATGGATTTTAGGTCAATCCATGTTTATTGTTGGATATATTATTATGTATTAGACCATCTACATTGATGGATTTCAGGTTACTACATATTTATTATTTCATATATTGTTTTTATATCTGTACACAGATAAGTATATTTTTTCTCCTTTTATATAACACATTTTACAACGATCTGTATTTTGACACTTTCATATAGGTCCCTATTTTTGTCGATTTATACAGCACATTATACAATGATCCACATAAAAAATGTGTGTAAGACTTGTGTATGAGTAGCAGCGGTTTTATGTTTTTCAGGTGCCGTCCTCATCTCTTCTCACATATTTTATTTCTTTTGTATTTTTCTCTTTTTATCACTGTCACGAGCACGCGTGTTCACTCACCTGTATTCGCTCTCTGTCTATTAGCCTCACTTTATTTATTTATTCTTTTATTTTCAATACTTATGCATACACGAATATATATCTTTACCATTATGGTTTTTTATTGTAAATGAAAGTGAATTTTTAAAGTGTATGGTACTCTTTATATTGATATATATATATATGCCTGTAAAGTATAGATTCTTATATTTGTGTTGGTGTATGCACATATATGTATTTATGTATATTCATATGTGATGTTTATGTGCGTGCTATAGGCGTCTAGAAAGTATGTATGAACTGCCTTGGGATATACCCTGGTATTCGGGATTATTTTAAACTTTGCCAGCTGTGTTTCATCGCTGAGACATGGTCTCTACTCCTTCGGGGTGAACTGTCTCAGCGATGTATACGGCATCCCTAGCTTGCATACGTCTATTGTCCCTTGTTTGGGCTTCTGGCATATTTGCCAGGCTCTAAGATGGCCACTGACCTCTCCCTACATAACAAGTATGGCCACGCCAGTCCCTCCCTTTAGTTCTTTTGCGGCGCGCACGCGCAGTGCGTACTCTGATGCGGCTGATGTCTATGGGCATGACTTCCGGCGCTCGGATGAACGCCGGTGCGCATGCGCAACGGAGGCATAATGGCGTCCGCAAACACAAGTGCAGCTCCTTTCATCTGTCCACATCTCTGATCTCTGCAGCATGGTAGGTGTAACCTTGCCTGTGATTATAATGCCCATATGCTGTGCACACTTTGTGTCTATTGGACATTGACATAATCCCCTCCCTTTGTATCTCATACTTAAAGTGACCATTATCCCAGCAGTCAATACCCCTTGAGAAAGCTGACGGCGAAACGCGCGTCGGGGGCGGTCAGTGTGGAGTTATCTTGTGTGAGATCCATCATGCAATCCACGGGTTTGTGCAGTCTTCTTAATTTATGAAGTAGGGCAATTTTTGGGTGCAATTGTGCAGTCGTAGCCGTGTATTTTCACACGTATGCACAATGTTGTGCTCTTTGGTTAGGTGCATAGTATATCTATAGCCTCTTCAGCAGTTTAACAAATTGACTCATTACACATCCTCTTTGGATGTAGACCTCTGCACTTTACCACATCACAGGATGTTTATATTGTGTTAGCTTATAACTTGGATTATTTACGCAGTTCCTCCACACTCTCCTTTTTAAATTGTGTGCAATACTGTTTTTATCTCTTCATGGCCAATGTGTTATTTGCATTTCAATAAAGTTTGTTTTATACTGTCATGGTACATAATTTGTGCTATGTGTCGCTCATTTTTTGGATTTACTAGTAGTCTTCACAGTCTGGTATAGGTATTGACATATGTAAGCTGGGAGGAGTACATCAGGGTATATGTAAGCTGTGCGGAGTAAATCAGGGTAAATGTAAGCTGTGCGGAATACATCAGGGTATATGTAAGCTGGGCGGAGTACATCAGGGTATATGTAATCTGTGCGGAGTACATCAGGGTATATGTAAGCTGGGCGGAGTACATCAGGGTATATGTAATCTGTGCGGAGTACATCAGGGTATATGTAATATGTGCGGAGTACATCAGGGTAAATGTAAACTGTGCGGAGTACATCAGGGTATATGTAAGCTGGGAGGAGTACATCAGGGTATATGTAAGCTGTGCGGAGTACATCAGGGTATATGTAAGCTGTGCGGGGTACATCAGGGTATATGTAAGCTGTGAGGAGTACATCAGGGTATATGTAAGCTGTGCGGAGTACATCAGGGTATATGTAAGCTGTGCGGAGTAAATCAGGGTAAATGTAAGCTGTGCGGAATACATCAGGGTATATATAAGCTGTGCGGGGTACATCAGGGTATATGTAAGCTGTGAGGAGTACATCAGGGTATATGTAAGCTGGGCGGAGTACATCAGGGTATATGTAAGCTGTGCGGAGTACATCAGGGTATATGTAAGCTGTGCGGAGTACATCAGGGTATATGTAAACTGTGCGGAGTACATCAGGGTATATGTAAGCTGGGCGGAGTACATCAGGGTATATGTAAGCTGGGCGGAGTACATCAGGGTATATGTAAGCTGTGCGGAGTAAATCAGGGTAAATGTAAGCTGTGCGGAATACATCAGGGTATATGTAAGCTGGGCGGAGTACATCAGGGTATATGTAAACTGTGCGGAGTACATCAGGGTATATGTAAGCTGGGTGGAGTACATCAGGGTATATGTAAACTGTGCGGAGTACATCAGGGTATATGTAAGCTGGGTGGAGTACATCAGGGTATATGTAAACTGTGCGGAGTACATCAGGGTATATGTAAGCTGGGCAAAGTACATCAGGGTATATGTAAACTGGGCGGAGTACATCAGGGTATATGTAAACTGTGCGGAGTACATCAGGGTATATGTAAGCTGGGCAAAGTACATCAGGGTATATGTAAGCTGTGCGGAGTACATCAGGGTATATGTAAACTGGGCGGAGTACATCAGGGTATATGTAAACTGTGCGGAGTACATCAGGGTATATGTAAGCTGTGCGGAGTACATCAGGGTATATGTAAGCTGGGTGGAGTACATCAGGGTATATGTAAACTGTGCAGAGCACATCAGGGTATATGTAAGCTGGGCGGAGTACATCAGGGTATATGTAAGCTGGGCGGAGTACATCAGGGTATATGTAAACTGTGCGGAATACATCAGGGTATATGTAAGCTGGGCGGAGTACATCAGGGTATATGTAAGCTGGGAGGAGTACATCAGGGTATATGTAAACTGTGCGGAGTACATCAGGGTATATGTAAGCTGGGTGGAGTACATCAGGGTATATGTAAACTGTGCGGAGTACATCAGGGTATATGTAAGCTGGGCAAAGTACATCAGGGTATATGTAAGCTGTGCGGAGTACATCAGGGTATATGTAAACTGGGCGGAGTACATCAGGGTATATGTAAACTGTGCGGAGTACATCAGGGTATATGTAAGCTGTGCGGAGTACATCAGGGTATATGTAAGCTGGGCGGAGTACATCAGGGTATATGTAAACTGGGCGGAGTACATCAGGGTATATGTAAACTGGGCGGAGTACATCAGGGTATATGTAAACTGTGCGGAGTACATCAGGGTACATGTAAACTGTGCGGAGTACATCAGGGTATATGTAAACTGTGCGGAGTACAGCAGGGTATATGTAAGCTGTGCGGAGTACATCAGGGTATATGTAAGCTGTGCGGAGTACATCAGGGTATATGTAAACTGGGTGGAGTACATCAGGGTATATGTAAGCTGGGCGGAGTACATCAGGGTATATGTAAGCTGTGAGGAGTACATCAGGGTATATGTAACCTGGGCGGAGTACATCAGGGTATAAATAAGCTGTGAGGAGTACATCAGGGTATATGTAAGCTGGGCGGAGTACATCAAGGTATATGTAAGCTGGGCGGAGTACATCAGGGTATATGTAATCTGGGCGGAGTACATCAGGGTATATGTAAGCTGTGCAGAGTACATCAGGGTATATGTAAGCTGGGCGGAGTACCTCAGGGTATATGTAAGCTGTGAGGAGTACATCAGGGTATATGTAAGCTGTGCGGAGTACATCAGGGTATATGTAAGCTGTGAGGAGTACATCAGGGTATATGTAAGCTGTGAGGAGTACATCAGGGTATATGTAAGCTGGGTGGAGTACATCAGGGTATATGTAAACTGGGTGGAGTACATCAGGGTATATGTAAGCTGGGTGGAGTACATCAGGGTATATGTAAGCTGGGCGGAGTACATCAGGGTAATAGGATGATGTAATAATGGGGTGAATATCCATGGATTGGTGGGGTCACTTCATGCACAGGCCGGGATTATTGGGGATTATACAGAATATCTGCGCTCCAGTATCGCCTTATATGTGACTTCTTCATTAGTCCTATAAGCCGCACAAGGCCCTAAAGTTTCCTCATCTCCGCTGCATCTACGGGGTCACCTGTGGGGTCCAGTAAATGATGATGTGGGGTAATTAGTGAAAAACGACTGGACCTAAAATATGAGTCTGGGCCGTCATTCAGCGTGATTGCGTTCTGAGAGTCATAATGTGTTATTTTCCGGTGACGGCGCTGTGCGAGGGATCGGTTGTTGGGGAACGAGCTGTCATTTTTATTGGTTCCATTTTGGGGTAAATACAATTTTTTTTATCGCTATTTATTATATTTTTTGGGAGATGAGGAAACCAAAAAACAGCAATTCTAGCGCAGTTTTGTTTCTTCTTTTTTACAGCGTTCACCGTGCGGTATAAACAACATGTGACCTTTATTCTGCGGGGCGATACGATTACAGCGACACCAAATTTATATCGTTTTTTTACGTTTCACTATTTTCCCACAATAAAAATCCTGTTTTGGTGTCGCCATTTTCTGACAGCCGTAACTTTTTTATTTTCCGGTTGATATCGCTGCGGGAGGACTTGTTTTATGCGTGACGAACTGTCGTTTCTATTGGTGCAATTCTGCGTTACTCGCGACTTATTCATCACTTTTTATTTAATTTTTTTTGAGACAAGACGACAAAAAAATAAAATGCTGTCATTGTGTTTTATTTATTTTTTTACGGTGTTCACCGTGCGGTAAATAATGCGATATTTTCATCGTTCAGGCCGTTGTGAACGCGGCGATACCTATAATGTAACCTTCTATTCATGTTGTGCCGCCTCCAGCGCTGCATTTATATCTTTCTCTATGTTGGGTCTCATTTTATACCGTTTCCTCAGCAGAAATAAGCTGCTGTTCAGACTGGAGCTGTCGTGCAGCTTTTGCAGCGCTGTCATGTCTGATGTGGATACGTTGCTCGAATCAATGGCCTCGAACCTGTGGCATCAAATTGATACCTGAGGAGGCTGTAAAATCAGGCACTTGGGGCTATAATTATCTGCAGCTACCCGTGATAATCCGGGCATAGCAGGACCTGCGACTCATCCGCGCTGATGGGGGGTTCAGAGTCAGTTTCTGACAGGCGATGACAGGTCTGATGACAGGTCTGATGACAGGCGATGACAGGTCTGATGACAGGCGATGACAGGTCTGATGACAGGCGATGACAGGTCTGATGACAGGCGATGACAGGTCTGATGACAGGCGATGACAGGTCAGATGACAGGCGATGACAGGTCAGATGACAGGCGATGACAAGTCTGATGACAGGTCAGATAACAGGCGATGACAGGTCTGATGATAGGTCTGATGACGGGTTTGATGACAGGCGATGACAGGTTTGATGACAGATGATGACAGGTCTGATGACAGGCGATGACAGGTCTGATGACAGGCGATGACAGGTCTGATGACAGGCGATGACAGGTCTGATGACAGGTCTGATGACAGGCGATGACAGGTCTGATGACAGGCGATGACAGGTCTGATGACAGGTCAGATGACAGGCGATGGACAGGTCTGATGACAGGCGATGACAGGTCTGATGACAGGTCTGATGACAGGCGATGACAGGTCTGATGACAGATGATGACAGCCGATGAGAGATCTGATGACAGGCAATGACAGGCGATGACGGGTCTGATGACAGGCGATGACAGGTCTGATGACCGTAGTTGTTTTTTTTTATATTTCAACTGAACAATAGGAGCGGAGCGTCCACCAGTGACCCTGCTGTATTTAAAAGTGGGGATACCCTACCTACCTACCAAATTCTAAATGAGAGGTGTCATTGCTACCTAACCAGGATCTCGGGCAGTGGGCAATCTAGGGGTATACAGTATAATAACTTTATGGTGGTCCCTGTCTATTTATCTGGTCCCAGTCCTGATAATTGCTCTCTGGTCCCTGCAGTAATGGCCCCCACACGTCCTCTCTGGATAGTGACATTTCCACTTTAACCTTCCATTGCTGGTGATTGTCAGGGCTCAGTTAGGCGGCTGTCAGTGTCAGCTCTGAGCTGCCGCCATCTTCCTTATATGTCTCCTGTATTCAGGAGGTGAGACCTCGGGGTGATTCCTGCTATCAGTCGGGTCACTGAGCTGTTCTGCTCCTCGTCTGGGCCCAGAACCTGTTGCAGTATTTGCAGCTTTCAGCAGCAGTCAGACATTGTGGGAGAATAAGACTGGGACAGACAGCAACCGACATCAGTAACAACATCAAGATGGAGAATACCAGAGATAACACATCATCACCAGAGGAGCTGCACAGGGATAACAACTAATAGTTACCACAGCGCCATCTACTGTCAGTGAGAGATAGTTCCTCCAGCACTCAGCTGCAGATGTTGTAATATTCCAGCATATGTACCCTGCCATTACCGGCGGAGCCGCTTTACTAGCAGAGACTGCGTTAGGGGTGGAGAGCTTCTCTAAGGCTGCGTTCACATGTATCAGTTGCATCAGCATCAGTTTTTTTTTGTCTCTCAAGTGATTACAACTGATGCAAAAACGTATGAGTCGCCATCAGGCTTTTTCACAATTTTTACTACAAAAGCGTCAGTTGTCATCAGTTTCTTACCATCAGTATTTAACATCCGTTTTTACCACAATGGTTCACCAAAAAGGTGGTCCAGGGTCTGAAAATGTGCCATAGTTTGTGATAGATTAGATACATGATAGATTAGATACTTCTTGTGTTCCATGTCAGGGCTCTCCTTCTCTGCTCCGGCCTTGGCGCTACACTGAAGTCTGACACACACATTGTAATATCACGTGTGTCATGTTCAGTGCAGCGCTAAGGCCGGCGCCAAAAGAGAGCCCAGAAGGCAGCTGCCGTCCACTGACCTCAGATCAGGTCTACGAAGCAGCCATGGGAGCCTGAAAAGACGCCAAACACTCACTATATCTTCAAGGAGTAGATTGTTTTTGGCACCTTTACAGATACCCACATTGCCCTCTGTATATAGTGCCACACACCCCTGTAGATAATGCCACAGTGACTTCTTAATATAGTGCCACACCCCCCTTTATATAGTGCCCCACATGCCCCTGTATATAGTGCCACACATGCACCTGTAGATAATGCCGCAATGCCCTCTATATACAGGGGGTACTGCGCCAATATATACAGGGGGTAATGTGTCATTATATACAATGCCACAGTACCCCCTGTATATGATGTCACACAGCCCCCTGTAGATGGCGCCACACAGCGCCCCATGTAGATTGTGCCACATAGCGCCCCATGTAGATTGTGCAACATAGCGTCCCCCTGTAGATAGCGCCACCCCCACTGTATATAGTGCTATCCCCCTTCCCCTGTAGATAGCACCACTGAAGCTCCCTCCAGCAGAGGAATCCCCGGCCAGAGCATCGCCAACGCTGTGGCCGGGGATTCCCTCTCGGAGGACCCCCTGACGCCACTGTCCATATATGGACAGTGATGTCAGGAGTTACTCCCTAAATGGAATCCCCGGCCAAAGCATCGCTGACGGCTACTCCTTGAGCGGAATCCCCATTGCCGACTCTGGCCGGGGATTCCACTCCAGGAGGAGCCCCCTTACATCAATGTCCATATATAGACAGTAACCTCAGGGGTTTCCCCTAGGAGCGGAATCCCCGACCAGATCATCGGCAACGGGGATTCCGCTCAATCAGTAGCCACTGACATCACTGTCCATATATGGACAATGATGTCAAGGGCTCCCCCGAGCACAGCACTTAACCCTTTCAGGACCAAGGGTCGTCGATGCCTCAATGACCAGCCCCATTTTTTCAAATCTGACATGTGTCATTTTATGTGGTAATAACTCTGGAATGCTTTTGCCTATCCAAGCGATTCAGAGATTGTTTTCTCGTGATATATTGTACTTTATGTTAGTGGAAAAATTTGGTCAATAAATTCGTAGCTTATTTGTGAAAAACGCCAAAATTTAAAGAAAATTTGCAAAAATTATAATTTTTCTAATTTTAAATGTAATCTCCATTGTAAAATAGATAGTAATATCACATAAAATGGTTGTTAATTGACATCCCCCATATGTCTACTTTATATTTGCATTGTTTTTTGAACATTATTTTATTTTTCTAGGACGTTACAAGGCTTAGAACTTTAGCAGCAATTTCTTACATTTTCAAGAAAATTTCAAAAGAATATTTTGTCAAGGACCAGTTCAGTTCTGAAGTGGCTTTGAGGGCCTTATGTACTAGATAGACCCCATAAATCACCACATTTTAAAAACTGCACCCCTCAAAGTATTATAAACAGCATTCAGAAAGTTTATTAACCCTTTAGGCGTTTCACAGGAATTAAAGCAAAGTAGAGGTGAAATTTACAAATTTAATTTTTTTTGGTGAAATTAATGTGTAATACCTTTTTTTCTGTAACACAGAAGGTTTTACCCGAGAAATGCAACTCAATATTTATTGCCCATATTCTGCAGTTTTTAGAAATATCCCACATGTGGCTCTAGTATGATAATGGACTGAAGCACCGGCCTCAGAAGCAAAGGAGCACCTAGTGGATTTTGGGGCCTCCTTTTTTTAGAATATATTTTAGGCACCATGTCAGGTTTGAAGAGGTCTTGTGGTGCCAAAACAGTGGAATCTCCCCAAAAGTGGTTTGGGAAACTACACACCTCAAGGAATTTATCTAGGGGTATAGTTAGCATCTTGACCAGACAGGTCTTTTGCTATATTTATTGGAATATGTCTGTAAAAATTAAAATCTACATTTTTTCTGAAAAAATATAATGTAATTTTTACAAGGAATAAAGAATAAAAAGCACCCCAAAACTTGTCAAGCTATTTCTCCCGATTACGGCAATACCCCATATGTGGTAATACACTGCTGTTTGGACCCATGGCAGAGCTCAGAAAGGGATTTGGCTTTTGGAGCGCAGATTTTGCTTGGTAATAGTTCTGTTTGGGGTTTTGCTGGTATTTCAGTTTATAATGTGGGGGTATATGTAAGCTGGGCAGAGTACATCAGGGCATAATAAGGGGGTAAATAAAAAACTCATAGATTTGTGGCCGGTGTCGCACTGATAAATGGTGCCCGATCTTATCCGCTTTTGGACACTCTGCACAATTTCTGTCGCTATATTCTGAGCGCCAGAACTTGTTTGTTTTTTTTTTCCACCGGAGCCGTGTGAGGGCTTATTTGTTACGTTACAATCTGTAGTTTTCATTGGTACCATTTTAGGGTACATGTGATTTTTTGATCACTTTTTATTTGATTTTTTTGGCAAGCAAAGTGACAAAAAAAAACATACATTTTGACAATGTTTTTGTCCTTTTTTTTACAGTAATCACTGTGCGCTATAAATGACATTTTACTTTATTCTGCATGTCGGTACGATTACGGCGATATAGTTTTTTTACGTTTTGTGGCGTTTGCGCAATAAAATCACTTTTCTATAAAATTATTTATTTTTTGTGTCACCATATTCTGAGAGCCGTAATTTTTTTATTTTTCAGTCCAAAAAAGCTGTGTAAGGGCTTGTTTTTTGCGGGACGGGTTGTAGTTTTTATTGGTATTATTTTGGGCTGCATGCAAATTTTTAATCACTTTTTATTCTATATTTTGGGAGGGGTGATTGACAAAAAAAAAGTGATGCTAGTATTGTTTTTTAATTATTTTTTGCGGTGTTCACCGTGCGGGAAAAATAATATCATTGTTTTATAGTTGGGGGCGTTACGAACGCGGTGATACCAAATATGTGTACTGTTTTAACGGTTTATTTTTTTCCTATAATAAGAGACTTATTATAGGAAAAAAAAGCATTTTTTGTAGCTTATAACTTGTTTTTACATTTGTATAAAACATTTTTATTACTTTTTTTTTTTTTTACTTGAAGACCTGCAGCACTGATGGCTGCTATAATACATTACACTACATAGGTAGTGTAACGTATTATAAACTGTCAGTGCAACGCTGACAGTCACACTGACAGGAAGCCTATGAGGATCAGCTGGTCCGTAGAATGGCAGACCGGAGGCTGTTGTATGGCCTCCGGTTTTGCCATGCAACTGACGGCAGCACCCGCAATCGGTCCTCGGGAAAGTTTGTTGTAGCAACAAACTTTCCAATTTGTTGCTACAACAAACTTTCCCTGCGATCACATGATCAAGACCTGAACCAATCAGGTCCCGGTCATGTCTCCGGGACCAGAGGCAGGGGATAACAGCGCGATCCGGGTGTCAGCACTACTCTTAGACACCCGGATCGCGCTTTTAACACCCACTGTAAATTAACGTCGGTGCTGCACAAACCCGCAGACACTGACACAGCCGGCGTCCGAGCGCTTTTCACAGCGCTATGCCAGCTGGAACAGTGATCTGTATATTCACGCCCTGGCTGCACAGGGTATGTACGAAAAGGAAAAAAGGGGGGGGGGTAATTTCCTTCAGCTCACCTTGTCACAGGTATGGTAGTCAGCGCACGGATCCTCGTGTCGGCACACGCATTGGAAATGGCAGAAAAAGAAAGTTGGAGCCAGCGCTGGAAGTGGTTAATCTGTTAAAAACGGGAAACTTCTTCCAAGTTTTAATGTTACTTTGGTAAAAACAAATGGACAACAAAATAATGATGACGGGCGGGTAATGTCCAAAGTACAGAGGGTGATGAGGAGATAGGCGGTAGCCTACGCGTTTCAGACCCCTGCTGGGTCCTTAGTCATGGCTTGTAGTTTGTCTGACTATGCAGTCTAGACCTTTTGTAGCCAGTCGATCTCATAATTGGTTGGTTAATTGCGTTTCAAAGTAAACTATCTCCTCATCACCCTCTGTACTTTGGACATTACCCGCCCATCATCATTATTTTGTTGTCCATTTGTTTTTACCAAAGTAACATTAAAACTTGGAAGAAGTTTCCCGTTTTTAACAGATTAACCACTTCCAGCGCTGGCTCCAACTTTCTTTTTCTGCTATGTACGAAAAGGACGTGGCTATACAGATTGTTGGCATGAAAGGGTTAAAGTAGCGCTGTGCCCAGGGGAATTCTCGGTGAGCGGAGGAGCTCCCTCTGCTCCTCCACTCTGAACTAATTCTCAAGCAGGGACCTGATCACAGTTGACAGCTAGACATACCCCCAGGCGCACAGAGCAGCGGGCACACCGCCCGGAATCGGGTACTGTCCCGTTGAATCCGGGACGGGGGGAGGGTAGTCGTCAGGGGTTCCACCTGGAGCGGAATCCCCAGCAATACTATGACAGAGGATTCCGCTCCTAGCTCACGACCACCTTCCCGCCGGGTGCTGCCGAAAGGTGGATGCGGCAGCACCTGGCGTTCATCCGACCACAATTAAAATAGATAGGATACGGCGCCGGACCTCCATGGGATCCAGCTCCCAGGGAGGTCCGGCACCGTACGGCGCCAAAACTGATATGCCCTGTGCCAGAACAGATCCCATAGAAAGCTATGGCATCCGTTCTAGCATCAGTTTGCCTCCTGCTTTTCTTCAACACACCGGGTGGTAAACTGAAGCTGACACCAGACATATGTGAACGGCCCCTAAGACAGTTTTTAAGGTGGATAATTCCTCAGAGTCATTAACCCCACGCACCCCAGGCCCCAGTGTATGGGAACTCACAAGTACCAGTTGAAGTGGATGGGGATGGTAAGGGGACCACCGGAGTCGTCATCGGTATGATCGGTGCCTGAGCATTCTGCTGCATCACCGCAGCGGTAATAGAAAGTGTGTGGAAAATCAATAGAAGTGGGTGGGGAAGCCGTCTCATCAAGGAAGTGGCTGAGCCAACCTTTCCCTTCTGTTAGGATACGAGCCCTAAAGGCTGTCATTAAATCACCATCAGCAGCAGCCATGGCACTCTGTTCTGGACAGGGCAGCGGTACCTCAAAACTCGCCTCCAGGATCCCAGTGAAAAGAGGAAGCCGCACTATAAAGCAGACAATTTAAGCCCTTTGCTTGTGGGCAAAGTCCAGTACAAAACCTCTCTCTATTGGCCCATGAGTGTGGCCAGTACCCTCAGACAGCATAGAAGGGTAAGCTTCTTTATATGTTGCACCCATATGCTAATTAGAGATAATGGAAGAGGAGAAAACTTTATTAACCCCTTCACAATCTGCACATAAATTAAAACCACATTTAAACCTTTCTCCCCTAACAGTCACTGTGCACTGGATGCCCTTCAGGACCCTCACCCATTAATAACCTCACCCAGGGGCGTAGCTAAGGCTCATGGTCCCTGGTGCAAGAATTCAGCTTGGACCCCCCTACTCCTCCCCAACACCACCAGACCCCTGCGCACGCTTATGCCCGACAGACCTCATGAATGCCCCCACACTATAATGCCCCCTATAGCTGCCCTAACCGTATAATGCCCCCAAACAATATAATGCCCCTATAGCTGACCACCAGTTTAATGCCCCATAGCTGCCCCCAATATGTAATGTCCCTATAGCTGCCCCCACAGTATAATGCCCCCATACAGTATAATGCCCCCCATAGCTGCCCCATACAGTATAATGCCCCTATAGCTGCCCCCACAGTATATTGCCGCTCATATCTTCCACATACAACATAATGCCCCCATACAGTATATTGCCCCCATATTTGCCCCATAAAGTATAATGCCCCCATAGTTGCCCCATAAAGTATAATGCCCCTATACAGTATAATGCAACCCATAGCTGCCCCATACAGTATAATGCCCCCATACAGTATTAAGCCCTCCATAGCTGCCCCATACAGTATGATACCTCCATACAGTATAACGCCCTCCATAGCTGCCACATAAAGTATAATGCCCCCATAGCTGCCCCATACAGTATAATGCCCCCCTACAGTATAATGCCCCCTATAGCTGTCTCATTCAGTATAATGCCCCCTCAGCAGCTACCATATGAGCCCCCCTCCCATACCCTCTATAATGCCCCCATAAGTATGTACCTAATAGAAAAATAATAACAATTAATTACCTATTCCCGTTCCCACGATGGGTGGAGGATCCTTCCCCTCCGGTCTGTGCTGTGAGTGACTCGGCGCAGACAGGCGCGATAACGTCACTACATCGCGGCACAGTGAATGCTGGAGAAAGGCTCCAGCATTGAACCCCACTGAATGTGTGTCCTGCGGATGCAAATTCCGTTGGAGGCGAGACCAGCACGGTCAGCGCTGTGTAAGAACAGGGGCGACCGTTGTGACCCCTATAACTATGCCACTACCCTCACCTATAAAGAGCATCTCTCTGGTGGAACTTGCACATCCGTACATTACATAGAGGGGTCAGTATTTGATTCCCTGGTGGTCTTGGGTAAGGAAAAGGTAAATTGCCTCCTCCTTGGTAGTCTAATGGTTTACCCTCCTCCACACGCTCTAGTGGTGTTTCCTGCCGCTGACGGGAAGCTGAATGCAATATTCACATCGTGATCGAACTCCCTCCCCACCCTGCATCAATCATACAGATCAGAGGGGTTAATAAGGGGCCAGACTATCACGTGTACACATTTTGTAGCAAGATTTTTTTATTGATAAAATGTACGTCTAAGGCTATGTTCACACGGAGTATTTTGCCTAGTTTTTTGACGCGGAAACCGTGTCGCAAAACTCGGCAAAAATGGCCCGAAAATGCCTCCCATTGATTTCAATGGGAGGCGTCGGCGTCTTTTTCCCGCGAGCAGTAAAACTGCCTCGAGGGAAAAAGAAGCGACATGCCCTATCTTCGGGCGCTTCCGCCTCTGACCTCCCATTGACTTCAATGGGAGGCAGAGAAAGCGTATTCCGCTGTTTTTTATGCCCACAGCGCTCAATGGCCGCGGGCGAATAACGCCGCGAGAAACTCCTCGGAAATCGGCGTGCAGGGGGAGGAAAATCTGTCTCAAACTTCCAAACTGAATTTTGAGGCAGATATTCCTCCTGCAAAATACACCGTGTGAACATAGCCTTATAGTGTAAAAAATATATATTTATTTTTTTCATAAATCATAATTTTGCTACAAAAACATTGAGACGTTCTTATTCCTCCAGGTTCATGAGGACAGATCTATGGAAGACTCAGGATTATTATTGACAGTAATGAAGACAAAAACAGGTTTCAGGTGGTAGAAAATGACTTTACTAAACCGTTTTATAAGCCAACAAACAAGGACCATGAGGATAGTAAACAGTCCGCTGCTTCTTTCTCCTTGTGGTAAGATGATATTTGGGAGGAAGGTTGGAGGTGGTGGATGTCTTGGCACTTGGTTGTATTTCTGGAGCCTCTGCAGTTTGAGATGTTCCTGCTCGGCTGTGACGTGCCATTCCACCTCGCTGTAGAGTCCGCTGGTCATAAACGGTTCTTGCAGATCTTTCTCCCCGTTTGTAAGATTTTTTTTTTGAGAAAGGTTGGAGCTGATGGACGTCTTGGCACTTGGTCGCCATCTCTGGAGTTCATCAGTTTAGGATGTTCCCAGAGAAGTTCCTGCTCGGCTGTGACGTGCCATTCCACCTCTAGTGTCCACTGTTTATAAACGGTTCTTGTAGTTCGTCCTCCCTGATGTAAGATGATATTTGGGAGAAAGGTCGGAGATGGTGGATGTCTTGGCACTTGGTCGCCATCTCCAGATCTTCTGCAGTTTGGGATGTGATAACTGCTTGGCTGTGGCGCGCCATTCCACATCATTGTATAAAACTGGAAATAAGAGAAAGTAAACCTGTAACTATATGGACAAATCTTCTAATATTTCTAAAACATTATTAGATGATAATGGAGACAGTAGTGACCATAACAGCTGAACCCAGTGGTAGTAGTCATCATTGTCTGGGCAAGGTCCAAGGGGGCAGAGGGTGGGTAGTGGACTGGTTATTTCCTCACATTTATGGGGCGGGATCCCCTTTTAAGCCGTTAGTGACCGGCCCATAGTGTTTCTTTAAAACAGACAGGCATCTGGGTGGTCTGATGAAACCGTCTCACGTCACCGTCCACGATGGTCCTCTTTATACTCCAGAGTCCTGGTTCTTCTCCCTCTTGGAGATGGTGAAGCTTTTCCAGGTTATTGTTATAGATAAACTCTAAGAAAAGAAACACATATCCACATTATAAACCCCATGATTGTAGAGATGAATAATAATGTTATTACGAGGTCCGGTATACGAGGTGATAATGAGGTGACGTCTACTGACCTGCATATTCTGATAGTAGCTCAATACATTCACCAGCATGAGGACCAACATCGACCACTCCATGATCTTTGCTGTCATTTCACTGATCTGTGAAAAAAATATCAAAATGTATACATTAAAAGTTGCACAAAACAAGAACTTTCCAACCGGGGCGAGGTTTTGCTGCATTCATGTTTATTGCATGGAGTCATGCGACTGACGGCGATGCAAAACGGACCTGACCCATTGTCATGTGACACCACATCCATTACATTGCGGACGTCACGACCACCATGATGCTGAGAATAAGCACAAAGATTATAGGTCCAATTGTTTTCCTATAGAACGGCTTCTAGGGGTGCAAATGAAATCTATACAATATTCCAGAATTATTGATAATCTCATTAGTGCCGGATTAAAGGAATTTTACGTTCACTGGTTTGTACCAGCGGCTCAGCATGTCAATAACTTATGTATGAGATATACTGTACATACCTTTACACATTGATCTCCAGCGCACAGGTAGGTGTATACGGATACCCTACTTCCAATGACTGGTGGGTTATTATATAGGAAAATAACGTTTATTATGTTTAGTAAGTGTCCTATACAATTTACTACACTTTTATGTAAGATAAATGTTAATATAATACATATACAGTATAGCAAGGACAGTACCGCTGCTTTCTATTCAGTATCTTCCTGCAAGAAGCTGAACAATGTTACCAGATGGCGCTGTGTTACACCAGCATGTCGCCATCTGACGGCGGAGATCAGAAAATAAAGGGAAATGATCACCTCAGGATCTGATGTTTCCTACATGTGAACCTAAAGACAAGTACGGTTGGATTCCATTCAAATATTATTTAAGAAAGGATACAGAAAACCACTAAGGTCACGGCCATTATACAGGACGCCAGTCTGAAATGGCTGATGACTCTTCGGCTTTCGGGCACTTTGTAGAGGAGTATGGACTGCCAAAGGTTGTAAAGGCTGCCAAACCCGAATGCAATGAAAGCGCAAATCCGGTGAGTCATTGGATAACGGTAGGTCTAGAAAACAAGAAGACAGAGGTTACAGCAAATCTTATGGAAATAATCACTAACTTACCCTCAGAACTTCCCAATAAATCCTAAATAACGTGTTCTGATATAATAACCACAGAGACATAATGGATATAGAGGCTGGTCTCCTGCTTGGGACTCCTCTCTGTTAGATGGAGCAGACACACATCTACTACATGGTCGTCCATTCATTCGAATAAGCCATGTATTACCAATTTAATGTGTGGCCACACGGTGATAACCGCTGATCATGATGACCAGGGGTTCAGCTGCCGGAAACACAGTGATCAGCTGATTGCCAGCGGGTCCCTATTTAGGGCAGATGGGACAACCCTATTAACATAAAACATTTATTAACTTACCGAAAACATAGCCATCACGGCCGTCCCAACGCATGATGACCATCCAATTGCCAGGAGGATCTTTTGAACCAAGGTCTGACGAGGCCCAAAGGCTTCAGCATGGAGCATGATGAACTTGTAATGTAGAAACGTCAGACCCAGAGCTGAAAAAGAGAAA
This sequence comes from Rhinoderma darwinii, assembly GCF_050947455.1. NCBI lineage: Eukaryota > Metazoa > Chordata > Amphibia > Anura > Rhinodermatidae > Rhinoderma > Rhinoderma darwinii. The sequence goes on from NW_027461830.1 coordinate 224,190, forward strand.
ATGAGCCAAATAAATCCTGTACCACGTGTAAAACAACCTAATAACATCTATGAAGCGCGGACCAAGCGCTAAACCCAACAAGAAACCTACAATAATGGACGGGAACATTTATCTGCATCGTCTGATCCGGACTATTATTATCAATTGAGATTAACAAAACTTTATTTATTATTTTGAATAATCTGATTACTGCTGCAGGCTGAGATAGGGACAGGGCGGGACTGATGCCAAGTCTGAGTCATGTCTGACAGTCTGGTTGCTAGGGAAACACTACCTAACAACCACAGTCTTGTCCAGCAATGTGTCCCTAGCAACCGGCCTGCGTCTCTCACTGACGTAGTAATCAAATTTTTATAAAAATAAATGTAGGTTTGACCCCAGAGTAATATAATCAGATATAAGACATTTTATAATAACCCGCCATCCCCCAGAAGTAAGAACATATTATAATCACTTCTGTGATATTTACTTACAGGCAATGGCCATTCCTACGAATCCTATTCTAAACAGGATATTTTCGGGAAAGAAATTTCCCGTTTCACTGTGAAACGAAAAAGAAAAAGTCAATGTTAAATAATATCGAAAAATTTTCATAATTGTTTAATCTTAATAATCAGCAGTCTGATAATAATCTATAGGGATGAGGGAATGCGTTTCTCTGTCCTCTTGCAGCCCCTCTGGGTAATGGAAGCCATTTTGTTATTAGATATTTCCTCCATAATTAAGTAATTACCTTATACATTCCCAAACTATAAAATAAGAGTCGTGTAATTCTCCATCTTACCTGATGTACATCAGTGGGGGGGCATGGTCCTTTATCACAGTCAGGGTGTAGCCACCAGAGAGCCAGGCCACACACCAAAAGGCCAAGAAGATGGGGAAGAATCCCAATCCGTTGATTTCCATAATAGTGAAAAGTCGCCAATAAATTTGCAAATCACACTCTGTGTCAATTCACAGAAAGAAAGACCGGGCTGCTGTCAGGGGAATATTTATAACCTCCCATCATCTCTCTGTGACATCATAGTTAAGTGATGTCATCATGATGTCACAGTAAGGTCAGTTCTGCTGCTGTCAGGGGAATTCCCAAATTCTCAGCTCTCTGTGACATCATAGCTCAGTGATGTCATCGTGATGTCACAGTAAGGTCAGTTCTGCTCTGGAGCTGCCATGGTTTAGTATCTGCTATGAACTTATTTCTGCTATGCGCTTCGCAGACCCCAGAACATAAGTCATTGATGTAGTGACATTTTAGCGTTTTTTTTCACAGAGGTCAATGTAAGGTCATCTGTTATACTGTGCTAATAAAAACTATTTACCCCCCTCCATTGATTTTTCCATGTTGTTTTGGGTGACAGCATTGTATCACAGGGGATTACATTTGGTAAAAGAAGACTGACAGGACCAATGAAGGCATCACCCCCACATAACACAACCTCTAACATTTATATGAAATAACTGGGACTCAGACCAAGATGTGGGGTAAAGTGGGGGTCGGCCCCAGCTTTTATTATTATTATGTCCGCTGGTTGGATAAACACATTGCAAGATAAACAGGTCACCCCGGGTGCCAGAACATTGCAGGCGCGATGGGCATGCTCCAGTTGTTTCCGGGTGATTTCACGAACGGGAGAGACAAGATCCTCCTAGAACCGCCGCTGTGACGTCTGGAACAGAAGAAAATGATCAAAACAGGATGAACATAAAAACTCTGAATCAATTATCAACAAAATGACATTTAACTCCTTAACAAGATGTCACATACATGTACATGGCAGTCGTTGAAGGGAAGTATGGAGCGAGATCACGGGCTGGGGTCACTCCATACTTAGCGGGTAATGGTTGTGTAATATAGCCAACACCGCACTGCAATGGACAGAATCAAATATCACTTTGAGTCTGCCTGTTTAACCCATTAGATGCCAAAGTCAATCACGACAACAGCATCTAACGCATTAGAATGAGAGGGACGACCCCCTCCGACGTGCCATTGTCCCCCCACGATGCTATAGCGGGATGCGGCTGGTTATAATGGCAGCCTGGGGGCCTAATGAAGGGTCTGCCATCTTTGTTCTCCGGCAGGGCTTCATAGGTGGCTGTAAGAATCACGATAAACTGCAATACGTTACTATTGCAGTAGATCGTGTGAGCGATCCAATGATCACTGGTTCAAGTCCACTAGGGGGACTACTAAACAGAATTTAAAAAAAGTAAAATAAATATCCCAAAAAAATATATATTTTTCTATTTCTAAAAAATTCCCTCTTCCCATTTTTTCCCTAAAGTAATGTTAAACAAAATAAGTTAGCATAACTGATATCGCCGCGTTTGCAAGTCCGAACTATTACAATCTGATGTTATCTAACCCACTCGCTGAACACTGTAAGAAAAACAAATATGTAAAACATCCAAATTGCTTTTTTTTGGTCACGTTAGCTCCCCCAAAAAATGGAATAAAAACTGATCAAAAAGTCGCATGTACCCCAAAATGGTAACAAAAGCTCGCCTCGCAAAATCGAAGCCCTCACATCGCTCAATCTACGGAACCATAAAAAAAATTAAGTCTCTCAGATTTTGGAGACGCAAAACAAATTTTTTTAACAAATAGTTTTACAAAGTGGTAAAACATTACAAAATATACATTCAGTATCGCCGTAATCGTATTTATCCGTAGAATAAAGTGAACATGTAGTTATTACCGCACGATAGACGCCGTAAAAACGAAATCCCCCTGAAAATGGCGCATTAGCTTTTTTTTTGCTCATTCCACCCCACAAATAATTAATTTTTCAGTTTCCCAGTACATTATCTGATACATTAAATGGTACCATAAAAAATGACAACTTGTCCCATAAAAAACAAGCTCTCATACGGTTATGCCGACGAAAAAATAAAAAAAGTGATGGCTTTTGGAAGGCGGGGAGTAATAAACGAATATGAAAAAACAAAAATTGGTCGTGTCATTAAGGAGTCAAATCAAGAGAGGGAGTGGGGGAAAGACGCCAAGCTGCAGGGTCCAAAGAGGAAGAGGACGAAGGGCATTACTATTTTATAGGGAGCTCTATAGCCCCCTACTATGTGATCACTGGCCAATCCCTGTAGATCATGATGAAGTGATGCCACCCCCCATTTATTTATTCTTAACCCCTTCAAGACACAGCCTGTTTTGGCCTTCAGGACACAGCCAATTTTTTCAAATCTGACATGTTTCACTTTATGTGGTAATAACGTTGGAATGCTTTTACCTATCCAAGCGATTCTGAGATTGTTTTCTCGTGACACATTGGACTTTATGTTACTGGCAAAATTTGCTCGATACATTAAGTATTTAATTGTGAAAAACCCCAAAATGTAGCGAAAAATTGCAAAAAATAGAATTTTTCTAAATTTATATGTATCTGCTTGTAAGAAAGATAGTTATACCCCACAAAATTGTTGCTAATTAACATCACCCATATGTCTACTTTAGATTGGCATCGTTTTTTGAACATCCTTTTATTTTTCTATGACATCACAAGGCTTAGAACTTTAGCAGCGATTTCTCACATCTCAAGAAAATGTCAAAAGGCTATTTTTACAGGGGCCATTTCAGTTGTGAAGTGGATTTTAGGGCCTTATATATTAGAAACCCTCGATAAGTCACCCCATTTTAAAAACTTCACCCCTCAAAGTATTCAAAACAGCATTTAGAACGTTTCTTAACCCTTTAGATGTTTCACAGGAATTAAGGCAAAGTAGATGTGAAATGTTCAAATTTCTTTTTTTTTGTTGCAGAAATTCATTTTTTAACTATTTTTTTTGTAACACAGAAAGTTTTACCCAAGAAACGCAACTCAATATCTATTGCCCAGATTATGCAGTTTTTAGAAATACCCCACATGTGGCCCTAGTGCACTTATTGACTGAAGTACAGGCCTCAGAAACAAAGGAACACCTAGGGGATTTTGGGGCCTCCTTTTTATTAGAAAATATTTTAGGCTCCATGTCGGGTTTGAAAGGCTCTTGCGGCACCAAAACAGTGGAAATCCCCCAAAAGTGACCCCATTTTGCAGAAATTATTGGAAGTAGGCTGTGAAAATGAAAATCTACATTCTTTCAAAGAAAATGTAGGTTTAGCTAATTTTTTTCTCATTTCCACAAGGACTAAAAGGAGAAAATGCACCACTACTTTTTTAAAGCAATTTCTCCCGAGTAAAACAATACCCCGCATGTGGTCATAAACGGCTGTTTGGACACACGGCGGAGCTTAGAAGGGAAAGAGCGCCATTTGGCTTTTGGAGCTCAAATTTAGCAGGAATGGTTTGCGGAGACCACGTCACATTTGCAAGGCCCCTAAAGGACCAAAACAGTGAAAACACCAAAAAAGTGACTCCATTTAGGAAACTACACCCCTTGAAGAATACATCTAGGGGTATAGTGAGTGTTTTGAACCCACAGGGGTTTCATAGATTTTATTAGAATTGGGCAGTGAAGATAAAAATCATTTTTTTCCAATAAGACGTAGCTTTAGCTCAACATTTTTCATTTTCTCAACAAATAAAGGAATAAAAGAACCCCAACATTTGTAAAGCAACTTCTCTGGAGTACGGCAATACCCCATTTGTGGTCATAAACTGCTGTTTGGGCATACGGCAAGGATCAGAAGAGAAGGAGTGCCATTTGGCTTTTGGAGCACAGATTTTGCTGGATTGGTTTCTTGACACCATGTCACTTTTGTAAAGCTCCTAAGGTGTCAGTACAGTGGAAACTCCCCAAAAGTGAATCGATTCGCGAAACTACACCCCTTGAGGAATTCATCTAGGGGTGAAGTGAGCATTTTGACCCCACAGGTGTTTCATAGATTTTATTAGAATTGGGCAGTGAAAATAAAAAAAATCCTTTTTCTTCAATAAGACGTAGTTTTAGCTGAAAATGTTTCATATTCTCAACAAATTAATGCAAAAAAGCACCCCAACACTTGTAAAGCAACTTCTCCTGTGTACGGCAATACCACATATGTGGCCATAAACTGATGTTTAGGCACAGAGTAGGGCTCAGAAGGGAAGGAGCGCCATTTGGCTTTTGGAGTACAGATTTTGCTGGATTGGTTTCTGGTCGCTATGTCGCATTTGCAAAGTCCCTGTGGGACCAAAACAGTGGATCCCCCCCAGAAGTGACCCCATTTTGGAAACTACACCCCTCAAGGTATTCACCTAGGGGTGTAGTGAGCATATTAACCCCACAGGTGATTGGCAGAAATTGGTGTGCACGCGATGTTGCAGAGTGAAAATGGTTTTTCAATAGATATGCCAATAAGTGGCGCCCAGCTTGTGCCACTGGAGACACACACCCCAAAAATTGTTAAAAGGGTTATCCCGGGTATGGCGATGCCATATATGTGGAAGTAAACTGCTGTTTGGGCACACTGTAGGGTTCAGAAGGGAGGTAGCGCCATTTGGCTTTTGGAGCATGGATTTTGCTTGTAGTAGTTTTGTTTGGAGTCTTACTGGTGTTTCCGTTTATAATGTGGGGGTACATGTAAGGCGGGCTGGAGTATATAAGGGGCATAGTCAGGTGGTATAGTGGGGTAAAAAAAAAACAATAAAATAATCCATAGATGTGTGTTATGCTGTGACACAATCCTTTCTGCACAGGCCGGTGTTGGACTAATAAATGGTCCTTACTTATTCCCCTTTTGGTCCGCACTCCGCACCTTTGAAGTTTGGGGAATCTTGCTGGGTAGTGTTGTCCTGGTATAATATGGGCGCCCCACTTCCAGCAGATATGTTTGGGCCCTCCCCTTCCTGGTTCCCTAATTTTAGGGGCCTTGATAATTCGCCACTTGCAACAGAAGAAATGTTCCCCTCAGGCCGGCACAACTGCATATTTTTAATTTCCTAACTTATTGGTGCCTTGACTAATTTTATTTTTTCATAGACGTAGTGGTATGACGGCTGTTTTTTTTTGTGAGATGAGCTGTAGTTTTTATTGGTACCATTTTGGGGTGCATGCGACTTTTTGATCACTTGTTATCCTTTTTTTTTGGGAGGCAAGGTGACCAAAAAACAGCAATTCTGGCATATTTTTTTAGTTCTTTTTATACAGCGTTCACCTTGTGTTATAAATTACATGTTAGCTTTATTCTGCGGGTCAGTCCGATTCCGGTGATACCTAATTTATAGCACTTTTTATGTTTTACAACTTTTTGCACAATAAAATAACTTTTGTAAAGAGAATGGATTTTTACTGTCGCCAAGTTGTGAGAGCCATAACGGTTTTAAATTTTTCGTTGACGGAGCTGTATGAGGGCTTGTTTTTAGCGAGACGAGTTATAGTTTTTATAGACACCATTTTTGGGTACATGCGACTTTTTGATCACTTTTTATTTCAATTTTTGGAAGACAAAGTGACCAAAAAATAGCAATTATGTCAGTATTTTTTAGTTATTTTTTTTACGCCGTTCACTGTGCGGAATAAATAACATCATATTTTTATAGTTCAGGTCGTTACGGTCGCAGCGATACCAAATATGTATGGCTTTATTATTTTTATCAATAATAAATGACTTGATAAGGGAAAAAGGGCGATTGTGTTTTGTGTTATTATTTGAAACTTTTATTGTATTTTTTACAGCTTTTATTTTTACTTGCCATAGTAGCAGTCGCCAGCCTTGCCATCGCATGGCAAGGCTGCCGATTGCATACAAACCACTTTGATGCAGCGATTGCATTGAATCGCTGCATTGAAGGGGTTAACGGCAGGAATCGGAGCTAGCTCCGGTTCCTGCCGATAGATCGGGGTGTCCGCTGTAACATACAGTGGACACCCACTGCTGATGACGCCGGCTCAGCTTCTGAACCGGAAGCTGAGCCGGCGCCATCTTGCCGATGGTACCGGAAGCCTCCTGGGCCCCGCCGACGACGGGACATAGGAGGATTCCGTTACAGACTGATCGGGAGGTAAGTATTAGCCCTCCGATCGCCTTTGCAGCCACTGGCAACCCAGCGATCACGTTGCTGGGGTGCCGATGGCTATAAACTCCTCACATTCTGCGATCTCTATTGAACGCAGCATGTGAGGGGTTAATCGGTCGGATCGGAGGCTAGCTCCGTTCCTGGCCGATACCTCAGGGTGCCAGCTGTAACATACAGCTGTCACCCGGCGGTGATGTCGCTGGCTCAGCTCCTGAGCCAGCTTCATCTCCATGATGTACAGTTACGTGGAGATGCGGGAAAAGGCCATCTTCCATGACATAACTGTACGTGAAATTGCGGGAAGGGGTTAAAGTGACCCCGCCAGTCAAAGCTCCCAACCGTATGCCCCTGGGGAGCTGAAAAGCTCTATACAGTGATCTGCATGTACTATAATTATTAACCCCTTGATGTTGCAACCTATTTTGTCTTTTAAGCTGCAAATATTTTTTTTCGCTTTTGTCTCCCTTCATTGTGACTATTTTGTGGTACATTTAAATTAACATTTAAAGTGTAGCTAAACGTTCGACAAACTACTGACATGTCATAGAGACATGTCAGAAGTTTAGATTGGTGGGCGTCAGAGCACTGAGACCCCCAACAATCGCTATATTGAAGCAGCTGAATCACTCGTGTGAGCGCTGAGCCGCTTCGTGTCTATTCGGCCAGCAGCCATACCGTTAAGGCGGTACCGTCCAGTGGGTCCACGTACCCAACGTTACAGCCAAATGGAGCTCCTTCCGTTCTAAGCCCTGCCGTGTGCCCAAACAGCAGTTTATGACCACATATGGGGTATTGCCGTATTCGGGAGAAATTCCTTTACAAATGCTGGAGTTCTTTTTTTCCTTTATTTGTTGAGAAAATGAGAAATTTTGAGCTAAAGCTACGTTTTATTCAAGAAAAGGGATTGTTTTTATTTTCACTGCCCAATTCTAATAAATTCTATGAAACATCTGTGGGGTCCAAAAATTCACTACACCCCTAGATGAATTCCTCAAGGGGTGTAGTTTCCTAAATGGAGTAAATTTTTGGGCGTTTTCATTGCTTTTGGTCCCTCAGGGGCTTTGCAAATGTGACATGGCCTCTGTAAACTATTCCTGCTAAATGTGATCTCAAAAAGCCAAATGGCGCTCTTTCCCTTCTGAGCCCCACCGTTTGTCCATGTAGATTGTGCCACCTAGCGCCCCATGTAAATAGTGCCACACACGTCCCTGTATATAGTGCCACACATGCCCCTGTAGATAATGCCGCAGTGCCCTCTATATACAGGGTGTACTGCATCAATATATACAGGGGGTACTGCACCATTATATACAGGGGGTACTGTCTCATTATATACAATGTCACAGTACCCCCTGTAGATGGCGCCACACAGCACCCATGTAGATTGTGTCACCCCCACTGTATATAGTGCTCAGTGGCGGATTATCATTAGGGCGTTTCGGGCGGTCGCAAGGGGCCCAAGGCTGCCAGGGGGCCCAAGGCTCCCAGGGGGCCTATGACCGCCCGAACCCCCTCATGCCCAGTGGCGTCGCTAGCACCGGAGGGAGCCCCGGTGCCAGGACCGCACCTGTCAGGCGAGGGGAGCTTTGCTTCTACTTAGCAGCCGTGGTCTGTGCTGCTTTAGAAGCTCCCCCTCCAGCCACCCTTCCCTGCTCTAAACATCTCTCCTCTGCTGCTAGCTGTCGGGACATGGGGGAGGGGAGACTGTCGGCGGGCTCTGTGCTGTGAGCAGGAGAAGAGCTGCAGTGAAGACATAAAAGGTAAGTGCATGTGTGTTTAATGTCCATATTCATGTTATGTTTAATGTCCATATTCATGTATGTTTAATATCCATATTCATGTGTGTTTAATGTCCATATTAATGTATGTTTAATGTCCATATTCATGTATGTTTAATGTCCATATTCATGTGTTTACAAGGTGTACTTTGTGTATAACGTGCATACTCGTGTATAATGTGCCTACTTTGTGTATAAACATAGAAAAAAGCTGTCTGCAACAGCCAACCCTATTTCCCAGCCACCACTAATATATGAAAGAAAGTTACAATTTTATTAGCTACTTATAGCTGGACAAACTACAATTAGGATTTAAAATTATCACCAGCCGAGATCGGACAAACACATGTATGACCTGATTGACCAGGCATATCTGTATGTAACATAGGATTATGTCTTCCCTATTCAGTTAAATTGTTAGTAACTAGTAGCAGCAATAGGTCCGATCAGCAGCAGTGTCTAAAATTTGAACAGCCCCCCCGACATGTTTCGCCACTAGGTAGCGTCCTCAGGGGTACACGGGGCTAATGGCGGCGCGGAATAAAGGAGATCCTGATATAGACACGTCAAATTACTTTGTGTATAATGTGCATACTCGTGTGTACTTTGTGTACTATGCATACTTTGTGTATAATGTGCCTACTTTGTGTACTTTGTGCATAATGTGTGTACTTTGTGTACTGTGCATACTTTGTGCATAATGTGCGTACTTTGTACTGTGCGTACTTTGTGCATAATGTGTGTACTGTGCGTACTTTGTGCATAATGTGCGTACTTTGTGCGTACTTTGTGCATAATGTGCGTACTTTGTGCATAATGTGCGTACTTTGTGCATAATGTGGTACTTTGTGTACTGTGCATACTTTGTGCATAATGTGCCTACTTTGTGCATTATGTGCGTACTTTGTGTACTTTGTGCATAATGTGCGTACTTTGTGCATAATGTGCCTACTTTGTGCATAATGTGCGTACTTTGTGTACTTTGTGCATAATGTGCGTACTTTGTGCATAATGTGCCTACTTTGTGCATAATGTGCGTACTTTGTGCATAATGTCCTTACTTTGTGCATAATGTGCGTACTTTGTGCATAATGTGGTACTTTGCGTACTGTGCGTACTTTGTGCATAATGTGCCTACTTTGTGTACTTTGTGCATAATGTGCGTACTTTGTGCATAATGTGGTACTTTGTGTACTGTGCGTACTTTGTGCATGTGCATAATGTGCGTACTTTGTGCATAATGTGCGTACTTTGTGCATAATGTGCGTACTTTGTGCATAATGTGCGTACTTTGTGCATAATGTGCGTACTTTGTGCATAATGTGCGTACTTTGTGCATAATGTGCCTACTTTGTGCATAATGTGCATACTTTGTGCATAATGTGCATACTTTGTGCATAATGTGCATACTTTGTGTACTAGTGTTTAGGTAGTGTTAGCAATAGTTACGGCGCGGCAGGGTGGTGGTGGAGAAGGGGGGCCCAAGTTTGGGTAACAGCCCAGGGCCCATGGTCTTCTTAATCCGCCACTGATAGTGCTATCCCCCTTCCCTTGTAGATAGCACCTCTGAAGCTCCCTCCAGAAGAGGAATCCCCTCTATTTATTTTTTTCATAACTCTGAATTTTGCTACAATAACATTGAGACGTTCTTATTCCTCCAGGTTCATGAGGACAGATCTATGGAAGACTCAGTATTATTATTATTGACAGTAATGAAGACAAAAACAGGTTTCAGGTGGTAGAAAATGACTTTACTAAACCGTTTTATAAGCCAACAAACAAGGACCATGAGGATAGTAAACAGTCCGCTGCTTCTCTCTCCTTGTGGTAAGATGATATTGGGGAGAAAGGTTGGAGGTGGTGGATGTCTCGGCACTTGGTTGTATTTCTGGAGCCTCTGCAGTTTGAGATGTTCCTGCTCGGCTGTGTGACGTGCCATTCCACCTCGCTGTAGAGTCCACTGGTCATAAACAGTTCTTGCAGTTCTTTCTCCCCGTTTGTAAGATTTTTTTTTGAGAAAGGTTGGAGCTGATGGCCGTCTTGGCACTTGGTCGCCATCTCTGTAGTTCATCAGTTTAGGATGTTCCCAGAGAAGTTCCTGCTCGGCTGTGACGTGCCATTCCACCTCATCTCTAGTGTCCACTGTTTATAAACGGTTCTTGTAGTTCGTCCTCCCTGATGTAAGATGATATTTGGGAGAAAGGTCGGAGATGGTGGATGTCTTGGCACTTGGTCGCCATCTCCAGATCTTCTGCAGTTTGGGATGTGATAACTGCTTGGCTGTGGCGCGCCATTCCACATCATTGTATAAAACTGGAAATAAGAGAAAGTAAACCTGTAACTATATGGACAAATCTTCTAATATTTCTAAAACATTATTAGATGATCATGGAGACAGTAGTGACCATAACAGCTAAACCCAGTGGTAGTAGTCATCATTGTCTGGGCAAGGTCCAAGGGGGCAGAGGGTGGGTAGTGGAGTGGTTATTTCCTCACATTTATGGGGGGGGGGATCCCCTTTTAACCCGTTAGTGACCGGCCCATAGTGTTTCTTTAAAACGGACAGGCATCTGGGTGTGCGGTCTGATGAAAGCGTGTCATGTCACCGTCCACGATGATCCTCATTATACTCCAGAGTCCTGGTTCTTCTCCCTCTTGGAGATGGTGAAGCTTTTCCGGGTAATTGTTATAGATAAACTCTAAGAAAAGAAACACATATCCACATTATAAACCCCATGATTGTAGAGATGAATAATAATGTTATTACGAGGTCTGGTATACGAAGTGATAATGAGGTGACGTCTACTGACCTGCATATTCTGATAGTAGCTCAATACATTCACCAGCATGAGGACCAACGTCGACCACTCCATGATCTTTGCTGTCATTTCACTGATCTGTGAAAAAATATCAAAATTAATACATTAAAAATTGCACAAAACAAGAACTTTCCACCCGGGGCGAGGTTTTGCTGCATTCATGTTTATTGCATACTCCATGTGACTGACGGCGATGCCAAAATGGACCTGACCCATTGTCATGTGACACCATATCCATTACATTGCGGGCGTCACGATCACCATGGTGCCTAGAATAAGCACAAAGATTATAGGTCCAATTGTTTTCCTATAGAACGGCTTCTAGGGGTGCAAATAAAATCTGTACATAGCTTTACACATTGATCTCCAGCGCACAGGTGGGTGTATACGGATACCCTACTTCCAATGACTGGTAATTTATTATATAGGAAAATAACGTTTAATAAGTGTCTTATAGAATTTACTACATATTTATGTGAGATAAATGTTAATATAATACATATATAGCAAGGACAGTACCGCTTGCTTTCTATTCAGTATGTTCCTGCAAGAAGCTGAACAATGTTACCAGATGGCGCTGTGTTACACCAGCATTTCGCCATCTGACGGACAAGATCAGAAAATGAAGGGAAATGATCACCTCAGGATCTGATGTTTCCTACATGTGAACCTAAAGACAAGGACAATTGGATTCCATTCAAATATTATTTAAGAAAGGATACAGAAAACGACTAAGGTCATGGCCATTATGCAGGACGCCAGTCTGAAATGGCTGATGACTCTTCGGCTTTCGGGCACTTTGTAGAGGAGTATGGACTGCCAAAGGTTGTAGAGGCTGCCAAACCCGAATGCAATGAAAGCGGAAATCCGGTGAGTCATTAGATAACAGTAGGTCTAGAAAACAAGCAGACAGAGGTCAGAGCAAATCTTATGGAACTAATCACTAATTTTCCCTCAGAACTTCCCAATAAATCCTAAATAACGTGTTCTGATATAATAACCACAGAGACATAATGGATATAGAGGTTGGTATCTTGCTTGTGACTCCTTTCTATTAGACACATCTATTACATGGTCGTCCATTCATTGGAATAAGCCATGTAATACCACTTTATGATGTGGCCACCCGGTGATAACCACTGATCATGATCACCAGGGGTTCAGCTGATTGCCAGCGGGTCGCTATTTAGTGAAGATGGGACAACCCCATCAATGTAAAACATTTATTAACTTACCGAAAATGTAGCCATCACGGCTGTCCCGACGCATGATAACCATCCAATTGCCATGAGGATCTTTTAAACCAAGGTCTGACGATCCCCAAAGGCTTCAGCATGGAGCATGATGAACTTGTAATGTAGAAACGTCAGGCCCAGAGCTGAAAAAGAGAAAATAAGCCAAATAAATCCTGTACCGTGCAAAACGTGTAAAACAACCTAATAACATCTATGAAGCGCGGACCAAGCGCTAAACCCAACAAGAAACATACAATAATGGACGAGAACATTTATCTGCATCGTCTGATCCGGACAATTATTATCAATTGAAATGAACAAAACTTTATTTATTTTTTAGAAAAATCTGATTACTGCTGCATGAAGAGACTATTATAATCACTTCCGTGATTGTTACTTACAGGCAATGGCCATTCCTATGAATCCCATTCTAAACAGGATATGTTCTGCAAAGAAATTTCCCATTTCACTGCAAAACAAAAAAGAAAACGCTCAATGTTAAATAATATGGAAAAATTGTCAGAATTGTTTCATCTTAATAATCAGCAGTCAGATAATCTATATGACTGAGGGGATGATGTACATCAGTGGGGGGGCATGGTTGTTGATGTGAGGTCAGGGTGTAGCTAGCAGAGAGCCAGGCCACACACCAAAAGGCCAAGAAGATGGAGAAGAATCCCAATCCATTGGTCTCCATAAAGTGAGAAGTCGCCAATAAATTAGCAAATCGCACTGTGTCAATTCATGGAAAGAAAGACCGGGCAGCTGTCAGGGGAATATTTGTAACCCCTCGTCATTTCTCTGTGACATCAGCACGGCTCTGCGTCCTCGGCGGGGAAGATGATGTAGATATTGATAAGAAGAAGAGGAGGGTTGTCGCTCAGAAGATGACGAGGGCGATCTCCGCCGACCGTGCCTGCGCCCACCGCCAGATCTGTGTTTCCTCCCTCTCCTTGACGATTCCTTTGCCAAACCTGAAAGAGAAAAAAGGGACAAGGCAGAAGCGTGATTAACATCAAATCGATCCCCCTTGGCACCAACAGCATGTGCCACATCCCTGCTCGGACCCTCCAGCTGCGGGCCAGAACTGGACGGTACATTCAATAATGACACAGTTGTGCAGGAGACCGCAGCCCTGGCTGAGACCGGACGACTTCTTCTCCAGCTCTTGTCCTCTGATAGGGGGTTGGGCCATGCAATGCCCTCACTGCTGTGCCCCTGCGCCGTCTCACGTCACCATCCACGATGGTCCTCTTTATACTCCAGAGTCCTGGTTCTTCTCCCTCTTGGAGATGGTGAAGCTTTTCCAGGTAATTGTTATAGATAAACTCTAAGAAAAGAAACACATATCCACATTATAAACCCCATGATTGTAGAGATGAATAATAATGTTATTACGAGGTCCGGTATACGAGCTGATAATGAGGTGACGTCTACTGACCTGCATATTCTGATAGTAGCTCAATACATTATAAACCTAAAAACGGAGTCCGACACACCAAGGTTAGATTAAAAATAACAAGTTTTATTAGAACAATAAACAAAAAACATTTAAAAGTTAAAGATGATAGCCACAGTATGAAAGGATACCGGACAGTGAAATATGCAATGTTAAAGTGATAATACATTAGATAACAAAGTGACAAATGGGAAAATTGACAGTTCCTATTACACGAGTAAATAGATGCATGAGTGTGAGTATAGAGAAAGTGTGCACACAGTCCTGCATCCAGTAAACAGGTGAAAACCACACCAAGCGGTGAATATTAGTCACAGTCGGATGCAGGAGTTTGAGTGCAGCAACAGTATTACTCACATGTATATAGGCATCAACGGGTGTATGCATGCATGAAAGCAGCAACACACCAAATTAATGAAAGACTCTAAGATAAAGAAGGACGTCTTACCCATGTCACAATCAATACTGTCTGGCATCAACCCCGACGCGCGTTTCGGCCCTCGAGCCTTCGTCTGGGGGTGGTGTCAGAAAGTAAGGAGGCATCATTTAAGCAACCCAAGACCAATAAAACATAAGGGGGGCAGCTGAGGCTGCTAAAAATCAGTATTAACAACTAAGGTATCGCGGCCCGACAGTCCGGTGTGTCAGCCGCCGGAACCGGAACACAGACGAGGGTCACGCGTCCCGCAGCCTGGTCCGGCCAGGGACAAAGACAGCCAGACAAAAGTTCCAGCGTGTCAACATCCCAGGCACGAACTCAGACCCCGGAAGACGGGAGCCACGCCTCCAAGATGCTCCGGCCGAGGCAGCGAAGACCCAGACTGACAGGCCGCGCATGCGCACTGGGCAGAAGACGGAGCGACACGAATCATAAGAAAAATTTGTATATATGTATATAATGTGTTAGATTACACTTGTGCACAGATTGCACAAGTGCCAAAATCAATGATAGGGTATTTGGATGAATTTGACCAAGGTACACATAGCACAAAGGAGAAAATGAATATGAATAAATAAAAAAATAATAAATAAATAGATGAATAAATGAAATCAAATATATTATATATAGAAATATATATATATAAATATAACAAAACATATATGATAAAGATGGAGATGGAAAAAATATAATAAAATAAATTAAAATAAAAGAATAAAGGTCATAATGAAATAAATATGAATATTAATATTAAATTGGTCACAATTAATTCTTTGTTTGACTGTCCCTATTACTTTCCCTACCGCAATTTCATAGTATAAATAAAATGATATAAATTGGATGATATGAATTATGTTGCATGTGTGCGTGTGTGCCATATCCAAAGAGATTTCCGTGTGTTTTCTCAAAACAGACATAGACAGATGCAATCAAGTGAATTCAGATAATTACAGTGTTGTAGTACGGTTTGAATAAGAATATACAAGTATAAATTGTTATACGAGGCATGTGAGCACATAACCAAACATATACATAAAAACATATACATACACATATACATATATATATATATATATATATATATACATACACACACACACACACACACACACACACACACACACATACATCCACACATTCACATATACAAAAGTGCCAAAGTTCAAATACAATATAATATGTACACTCAATACATTAGAAATTTAAAAATTAACGACATATGTAGATATAATAATTTTAATACAGATTTAAATAAAAAGACATGCCCACAATAAAAAGAGCTTTGATAGTGGTTGGAGTGTAGTGGTGTGGTGATGTTGTGATGATGAGGGACAGGTGTGTATAACAAGCTCCAATATAAGAAATCATCAAATGTATATTGTGTATATATATTTATAGAACAGACATTAATTCGGATCTGATGATCATACAAATACGCTCAAAGAATGGTGAAGAGGTGTATAATACGTAATGGTGATGGCACTATTAAATGCACCAATGATAAAAGTGACATGAAAGTGCATGTGCTACTGGATAAGTGACAGTGACTAGATATAATAAGTAAATATATGATTAAACTACCAAATCAGAATATGTGGATAGGTGTGTCAAAAAAAAAAAATATATGTATATATAAGATATATGTGTGTGTGCGTGCAAGAATGGAAAAAATAAAATAAAGTGAGTGAAGAATGTGTATGTGTATGTGTATGTGTGTGATATAGAAGTAATGATAGAGTGAGAAATTTTTTATATATATTTGAATAATATGATAAAATAGTGTGAGGAACACACTCAACTAATCCCTGCGGGTAAGGAAAATGTTTACATCCAATTGTGCAAAATTGCACTAAAAAATGCATATCAAAATATCCATACATATTAATATTGTATCCCCAGGTCTTCTGCATATCCATTGTTGTAAGATAGTTGAGTAAATCCCCTAAAATAAACTGTTTAGAGATCGAATGAGGGAGTTGTTATGGTCTCAGGAAGTCATTAAATGTTAGATCACAGCAAGTTCATAAACGATCATCTGTAACATTAAAAATAAAAGTTAGAAAAATAAAAGTTAGAAACGACAGTAACTTGATCGTTGCTAGACAATTAAAACTGACACCATGGAAGATCCCGACACCTCTATAAAAATGCTGCAAATCCCAAATTTTCGTTCAAACCATTTGGTTGTACTGTCTTTAGTTTCCAGATCCATCTGGATTCCAATTTTGACAGTTTTTTCATTATTGAACCACCTCTCAGGTCAGTTCTTACACAATCAATGCCTTTGACTTTGAGGGCTCTGGATTCACATCCATGGTACTTAAAGAAATGCCTCGGGAGGGTTTTTAATGATTCAATGTTTTCTGGGGCAGTGCCCCTCGCTGCCTCTATGCTATTCACGTGTTCCCTTGTTCTAATCTTGAGTTCTCTACTAGTGAGACCAATATAGATCTTTGGGCATGGACACCATGCGTAGTAGACCACTCCCTTGGTACCACAGTTGATTGGCCAAGTGATTTTGTATGTCATCTTGCCAGTCGAATCCACAAATTAATCGCTGTTAGCCACATTTGGGCAGGCTATACATCTTCCGCAGGGGCGACAGCCCCATTTTGGTTTGGACGCTCCAAAGATTGGTTTAATACTTTGGGGTTGGTGGTAACTGTGGACAAGGGTATCGGGAAGATTCCTTGCTCTTCTCGATGCTACTGCAGGTTTTGCAGGGAGAATCTTTGATAAGGTAATATCGGTTTGTAATATAGACCAGTGTTTGGCCAGACATTTCCTCATCTGCCCCCACCTGTCATGGTAGGTAGTGACATACCTGATTGTCGAATCCACATTTCTCTTGGTGGTAGGGTGAAGGAGTTGGATCCGTGTTGAACGCCTTGCCCTCTCATATGCCCTGTTAAAGGGAATGTGTTGCCAGAAAAACATGTTTTTTTTTTAAAAATTAAACATTTAGTGTGTGGGTGATTAAACATTGTTCCAATTTTTTTTATTTTTTTTAAGAGTCAGGAAATATTATAAATTGTATTCAATTGGATTCAATTTTATAGTATTTCCCATTTCTGGTCACTAGATGGAGCCATTCACAAAATTGCAGCATTGCATGTGGTAAAGCAACCACATAGCTTTTCTGCTGCAAATTTTGGGAAAAGTGACTCGCTCTAGTGAGCTCACAGAATCCCCCCTCCCTTATCCTGGCAAGTGCCAGGAGAGGGAGGGCTTTCAATGTCTTCAAACCTCCTTACATTGTGTGCCGCCATTTTCAAAGCGACTACACAGTGGAAGGAGGTTGTAGTGCGAGCATACCTGCGAGGAGACGCTCTGAGGAGGACCAGGAACATCGAGGCGGACCAGGACCATCGAGGCGGACCAGGACCATCGAGGCGGACCAGGACCATCGAGGCGGACCAGGACCATCGAGGCGGACCAGGACCATCGAGGCGGACCAGGACCAGCGAGGGGACACTTCGAGGACGAGGCGGCCAAGGAAGGACCAGTGTGTCGGACGTGGAAGGACGAGCGAGGCGACGGAGGAGGAGCAGCGAGTCGGACGAGGAGGACAAGGAAGGACGAGGTGTTCCAGGGAATCGGACGTGGAAGGACGAGCGAGGCGACGGTGGAGGACGAGCGAGGCGACGTAGGAGGACGAGCGAGGCGACGTAGGAGGACGAGCGAGGCGACTTGGGAGGACCACCGTGGGGGAACAGCGAGGCGGTAAGTAACGCCGAAATAGGCATCATGTGTCATCATATCAGGGAGGCCTGTGTCATCATACGGGAGGCCGGTGCCATCATATCAGGGAGGCCTGTGGCATCATACGGGAGGCCTGTGCCATCAAATCAGGGAGGCCTGTGGCATCATATAGGGGAGGCCTGTGGCATCATATAGGGGAGGCCTGTGGCATCATATGGGGGAGGCCTGTGGCATCATATAGGGGAGGCCTGTGGCATCATATAGGGGAGGCCTGTGCCATCATACGGGAGGCCTGTGCCATCATATCAGGGAGGCCTGTGGCATCATACGGGAGGCCTGTGCCATCAAATCAGGGAGGCCTGTGGCATCATATAGGGGAGGCCTGTGGCATCATATAGGGGAGGCCTGTGGCATCATATAGGGGAGGCCTGTGGCATCATATAGGGGAGGCCTGTGGCATCATATAGGGGAGGCCTGTGCCATCATACGGGAGGCCTGTGCCATCATATCGGGGAGGCCTGTGGCATCATATAGGGGAGGCCTGTGGCATCATATAGGGGAGGCCTGTGGCATCATATAGGGGAGGCCTGTGCCATCATACGGGAGGCCTGTGCCATCATATCGGGGAGGCCTGTGGCATCACATAGGGGAGGCCTGTGGCATCATATAGGGGAGGTCTGTGGCATCATATACGGGAGGCCTGTGTCAGCATATCATGGAGGCCTGTGGCAGCAAAAGCAGAGTGTCATCATTTCCAGTGTTGTAGCGTATACCTTGTGGCAGCGTATACCTTGTGGCAGCGTATACCTTGTGGCAGCGTATAGGTTGGCTCAGCGTATACCTTGTGGCAGCGTATACCTTGTGGCAGCGTATACCTTGTGGCAGCGTATACCTTGTGGCAGCGTATAGGTTGGCTCAGCGTATACCTTGTGGCAGCGTCTACCTTGTGGCAGCGTATACCTTGTGGCAGCGTATACCTTGTGGCAGCGTATACGTTGTGGCAGCGTATACCTTGTTGCAGCGTATACCTTGTGGCAGCGTATACCTTGTGGCAGCGTATACCTTGTGGCAGCGTATAGGTTGGCTCAGCGTATACGTTGTGGCAGCGTATACCTTGTGGCAGCGTATACCTTGTGGCAGCGTCTACCTTGTGGCAGCGTATACCTTGTGGCAGCGTATACCTTGTGGCAGCGTATACGTTGTGGCAGCGTATACCTTGTTGCAGCGTATACCTTGTGGCAGCGTATACCTTGTGGCAGCGTATAGGTTGGCTCAGCGTATACCTTGTGGCAGCGTATAGGTTGGCTCAGCGTATACCTTGTGGCAGCGTATACCTTGTGGCAGCGTATACCTTGTGGCAGCGTATACCTTGTGGCAGCGTATACCTTGTGGCAGCGTATACCTTGTGGCAGCGTATACCTTGTGGCAGCGTATACCTTGTGGCAGCGTATACCTTGTGGCAGCGTATACGTTGTGGCAGCGTATACCTTGTGGCAGCGTATACCTTGTGGCAGCGTATACCTTGTGGCAGCGTATACCTTGTGGCAGCGTATACCTTGTTGCAGCGTATACCTTGTGGCAGCGTATACCTTGTGGCAGCGTATAGGTTGGCTCAGCGTATACCTTGTGGCAGCGTATAGGTTGGCTCAGCGTATACCTTGTGGCAGCGTATACCTTGTGGCAGCGTATACCTTGTGGCAGCGTATACCTTGTGGCAGCGTATACCTTGTGGCAGCGTATACCTTGTGGCAGCGTATACCTTGTGGCAGCGTATACGTTGTGGCAGCGTATACCTTGTGGCAGCGTATACCTTGTGGCAGCGTCTACCTTGTGGCAGCGTATACCTTGTGGCAGCGTATACCTTGTGGCAGCGTATACGTTGTGGCAGCGTATACCTTGTTGCAGCGTATACCTTGTGGCAGCGTATACCTTGTGGCAGCGTATAGGTTGGCTCAGCGTATACCTTGTGGCAGCGTATAGGTTGGCTCAGCGTATACCTTGTGGCAGCGTATACCTTGTGGCAGCGTATACCTTGTGGCAGCGTATACCTTGTGGCAGCGTATACCTTGTGGCAGCGTATACCTTGTGGCAGCGTATACGTTGTGGCAGCGTATACCTTGTGGCAGCGTATACGTTGTGGCAGCGTATACCTTGTTGCAGCGTATACCTTGTGGCAGCGTATACCTTGTGGCAGCGTATAGGTTGGCTCAGCGTATACCTTGTGGCAGCGTATAGGTTGGCTCAGCGTATACCTTGTGGCAGCGTATACCTTGTGGCAGCGTGTACCTTGTGGCAGCGTATAGGTTGGCTCAGCGTATACCTTGTGGCAGCGTATACGTTGTGGCAGCGTGTACCTTGTGGCAGCGTATAGGTTGGCTCAGCGTATACCTTGTGGCAGCGTATACCTTGTGGCAGCGTATACCTTGTGGCAGCGTATACGTTGTGGCAGCGTATACCTTGTGGCAGCGTATACCTTGTGGCAGCGTATACCTTGTGGCAGCGTATACCTTGTGGCAGCGTATACCTTGTTGCAGCGTATACCTTGTGGCAGCGTATACCTTGTGGCAGCGTATAGGTTGGCTCAGCGTATACCTTGTGGCAGCGTATAGGTTGGCTCAGCGTATACCTTGTGGCAGCGTATACCTTGTGGCAGCGTATACCTTGTGGCAGCGTATACCTTGTGGCAGCGTATACCTTGTGGCAGCGTATACCTTGTGGCAGCGTATACCTTGTGGCAGCGTATACCTTGTGGCAGCGTATACCTTGTGGCAGCGTATACCTTGTGGCAGCGTATACCTTGTGGCAGCGTATACCTTGTGGCAGCGTATACCTTGTGGCAGCGTCTACCTTGTGGCAGCGTATACCTTGTGGCAGCGTATACCTTGTGGCAGCGTATACGTTGTGGCAGCGTATACCTTGTTGCAGCGTATACCTTGTGGCAGCGTATACCTTGTGGCAGCGTATAGGTTGGCTCAGCGTATACCTTGTGGCAGCGTATAGGTTGGCTCAGCATATACCTTGTGGCAGCGTATACCTTGTGGCAGCGTATACCTTGTGGCAGCGTATACCTTGTGGCAGCGTATACCTTGTGGCAGCGTATACCTTGTGGCAGCGTATACGTTGTGGCAGCGTATACCTTGTGGCAGCGTATACGTTGTGGCAGCGTATACCTTGTTGCAGCGTATACCTTGTGGCAGCGTATACCTTGTGGCAGCGTATAGGTTGGCTCAGCGTATACCTTGTGGCAGCGTATAGGTTGGCTCAGCGTATACCTTGTGGCAGCGTATACCTTGTGGCAGCGTGTACCTTGTGGCAGCGTATAGGTTGGCTCAGCGTATACCTTGTGGCAGCGTATACGTTGTGGCAGCGTATAGGTTGCGTATAGCATTTCCAGAGTGGCAGCATTTCCATAGTGGCAGCATTTAGAGTGTGGCAGCATTTAGAGTGTGGCAGCATTTAGAGTGTGGCAGCATTTAGAGTGTGGCAGCATTTAGAGTGTGGCAGCATTCAGAGTGTGTCAGCATTTAGAGTGTGGCAGCATTTAGAGTGTGGCAGCATTTAGAGTGTGGCAGCATTTAGAGTGTGGCAGCATTTAGAGTGTGGCAGCATTCAGAGTGTGTCAGCATTTAGAGTGTGGCAGCATTTAGAGTGTGGCAGCATTTAGAGTGTGGCAGCATTTAGAGTGTGGCTGCATTTAGTGTGGGAGCATTTAGAGTGTGGCAGCATTTAGAGTGTGGCAGCATTTAGAGTGTGGCAGCATTCAGAGTGTGTCAGCATTTAGAGTGTGGCAGCATTTAGAGTGTGGCAGCATTTAGAGTGTGGCAGCATTTAGAGTGTGGCTGCATTTAGAGTGTGGCAGCATTTAGAGTGTGGCAGCATTTAGAGTGTGGCAGCATTTAGAGTGTGGCAGCATTTAGAGTGTGGCAGCATTTAGAGTGTGGCTGCATTTTGAGTGTGGCAGCATTTAGAGTGTGGCAGCTATTTGTACATCACTTTATCTAATCACACAATGTGTGTGACTTTTTGATCAGCAGTTTACCAGGAGGAGAGGGAGCGCGCCAGTGAAAACACAACCGTGAGGAGTGTATTCGAGGAGCATAGATACTTTGAACAGGTGCGGGAGCGAGGGGACTACCCTAAACGTACAATAATTGGCAATTATGTTTTTTTAAATATATTATTGTACTTCTTTTAACAGGAGGCAAAGCAACGCTATCAGATACAGACGACGACAGCAGCAACCAGAGCGGATTACCAACGTTTAGACGAACAGGCCATTCTGAGCAGCATAAGTTACGAATTCTAGAAAGTAAGTAATCCCTAACATAGGTAGTTCATATAAACATACATGACACACAAGTTCATCAGAGGAGCCAAACTATGTAGAGTGAGCAGACAGGGATGACATTCTTCAAAAGCGACCATGTTGCGCATAGTGCAATGCTTGAAGTTGATCAATCCATTCCTAAATTATTTATTTTATTCTTCTGTAGGAAATATAACTTTGACATGCCGCATGATTGGCTGAAACGTTCTGTAATACAATGTGAAGGTACGGTGGTAATATGTGACAAAGAAAGGGGTTTTCACCTGCTGCTAAAGGATCCGGTTTGATGATGAGATGAGGGAAACAAGTTGTTTTCATCTGCTGGTGAAGGTCCATAAACCTGTGACGAAGCAAGTTTTTGTCATCTGCTGATAACTTCTTAGTGATTGTCGTTGACATGTGTGTATTTGCAATCTAAATCTCTTTTACATTTCCGTCTACAAAATTCTACTTTTATATGTTGGTCCCTATCCGTCGATGTTGACTTTTTAACCGAACTATATTTTTGTGACTATGTTACCCAAACTTTTTGTGTTATGCATGTAAGTTTTATATTTGTGTTTATGATGGGACACTTCAAATGTGTTACTGTGGAAGGCAGTTATGGCTTCATCAATAAAAAAAAATTGGTTTATAAATGCTATTCTCTTTAATTCACTGTCTCTATTACATACAAACAAATCAAAACAAAAAATGTGTTGGTCAGCCAAAAAAAACTATACTCAAACATTGACATGGTGAAACTGTATGGCACTGAGATCATTGACGGTTTTACAATGATAGTCTAAAAAGACACACTATTTTGTGCCTTGGTGAACCGTAAATTCCCAGTGCCAAACAGTTACCTATAAACAAGGTAACATGTAGAATACTCACTTCTCCACATGACAATCTACAACACAACATAGGTCACATTTGTGTGATAAATATGGGTGACTTCGCAAGCGGTGATCCAAGAACTGCCACAAATGTGATGTTATGTCTTCAAAAAACGCTGTGGTCAATATAATTTTAGCCAAACTATAGTTTTACTCTTGCACTTAGAAAAGGCAAACTCACACATCTAAATTGGAATAGTAAGTATGGTAGTACACAAATACACCTGATTCGGGGTATCAACTATCTTTATGTAATCCATCGCTATTAACGTAATGATCTTTTCTCATGCCATAATATTTACATTTACTTTTTTGATAGAAATGCCGTCGTGCATTGTCTCTAGTTGTGACAGTCGGTCTAATCGAGCTACTTACTCTCAAGGAGTGACCCTGCATGTTTTCCCAGGCAACATTGACAAGATAAAAGTTTGGCTCCAACAGGCCAGACAATCGTTGGACAATCTAGATGCACTCTCACAACGAATTTTTGATGGGAAAAAACAAGATTTATTTAGACTATGTTCCAAACACTTTGCAGAAGACTGTTATGTTTTTAAGTCGGAAAAGAAGATACGATGGCTGAAGGAAAGTGCAATTCCCACGATATTCCCTTATCAGGAAACAGAGTGTCCACCATCTAAACGGAAACGTACAGAAGAGGAAGACACTTATTCTTGTGCAACACAATGCATGCAATTGCCTTTGCCTACTACATCCACCAACAGAATTACATACGCTTCGACCGGTACCTCAATGCAAAACGATCCACCAACGTCAATGTCCAAAGTCATGGGAGTGAAACATGTAAAAATTGGTGTCAAGAGGAAATTTTTCGAAAGAAATGCAGCAACAAACACCCCACATACGACATTGTCAACGAGAGCCACCAACACACCTTTCAAAAGAATAAGAGATGCAACCACTCAATCACACATCTTCACAGTGGATAGAGGATGCCAGTTTCCAGAGGAAGAACTTTGTTTTGCTAACGAAATAACAATGAAGTTGGATCATTTTTACCCATCTACGTTCTCAACCCCCCGCTTACAAAGACAAACATCAAGCAAAGTCATATTTGAGGATCCCGAGGAAAGCTTTGTTTCTTCTACTGTCATAAATGATCCAACAGATCTGGACTACGAACCACCAGATTCTAGTTTATCATTTGACAACGTGACAACAAATTTGTTTTCCGAACCAGCAGATGAAGAGCTAGTAAAAGAACGTAAATTTTTGGTTTTTGAATCGGCTTTAGATGTACTGGTTGCTCAGTGCGCGTGTTTCTGTGGCCACAAAATTGAAAACACAGTCAAATTCCAGCAAGGTACCTATCTTTCGCTACAAGGGAAATGTCCCAATGGACATGATTATTTTTGGGAAAGTCAACCCAAGTGTAATCGTATCCCGGTTGGGAATGTTCTGATTGCAGCTTCCATTTTATTTAATGGTGGGAACTATGCCAAGATGTCTGACATTTGTAAATCGATTGGGGTGCAATTTATTTCACATTCCACTTTCTTTCGTCACCAAAGAAAATTCTTATTTCCAGTGGTGGACATTCACTGGAAACAAGAAAAAATGGAACTTCATAAAGAAATCAAACAAACACCATTGTGTCTCCTTGGTGACGGACAATGTGATAGCCCTGGGCATAATGCAAAATATTGTGTGTACACATTGATGGATTACAAGAGCGACAAGATTGTTGACTTTGAAATCGTTCAGGTTACACAAACCACATCTTCTGTGGCTATGGAAAGTTTGGCCTTTCAAAACTGTCTCAACCGTGTTATTCAAGATGGGCTCAATGTGTATGTTCTTGCAACAGACCGTCATGTCTCCATACGCAAAAAAATACGTGAACAATACCCCGAGATTGGACATCAATTTGATATATGGCATTATGCTAAGTCCATTCGTAAGAAGCTGAAGGCTGCAAGTAAAAAAAAAAACTGTTCACAAATTGTTGATTGGATCACGTCAATAACCAATCATTTTTGGTACTGCTGTAGTACTAGTTGCGGCAATGTGGATGTGCTGCGGGAAAAATGGCTCTCTCTACTTCAACATATTTGTAATGTACATGAATTCCCGGGGGACATTCTCACACAATGTGATCACAGATGTTTAGACATTGATGACGATCGCAAACACAATTGGATGTCAACAACATCGGCAGCCTATCATGCGCTAGAAAAGATTGTCAAAGATAAACAATTATTGAAAGACTTGCCCCACTTGTCATCTTTCTGTCATACAGGAAAAATCGAGGTATTCCACAGCTTTATTCTAAAATACAGACCGAAAAGAATACATTTTTCTTTAGACGGAATGGAAGCACGGACAAAACTTGCTGTTTTGGCCCATAATCATAATACAAAACGGGAACAATCTAGAGTCCACCGACAGACCACAAAGTCGGATCGGCTTGGTAGCATGAGGTATAATGTAATTTTCTCTAAACTAAGCAAAAAATGGACTGCAAAGAAAGAGTACGTACCAATGTCTTTCTCACACCTCTTTCCTATGTTTGTAAATGTGATCAAATTGACAAAACAAGAAATTGAACATAGTTGGCAAACACGTACATTGACCCTACCACCAAACATAGCCACAGAACCACGGCCGGATAAAGCATCAACTGTTCTAGCTCACAAGTCACGTTTTTAATGTACTGAACTATGTTGTGTTTGCCCTTCTACTAAAAAAGCGTACAACTATTTGCCACTATTTATATTGCCTGTTACTGTAATAATTTGTAAGCAAACTATCTGTGGATATTGGGTGTTGATTCTGGGATTTAGTCTGATTGCCATATTTGGAGTCGGGAAGGAATTTCCCTGACTAATGAGCAAAACGTAAATAACAATGGGTTTTCGCCTTCCTCAGAATCAACAATAGCAGTTTATATCCTGTATATTTTGTTTTGTTATGTACAATACTTATGCTGTGTTAATATCTTATAATAAATAAACATTCAACGTTTGGATTTTAATTTTTTTTTTATTGAAACAGATAGCATAGTAAAGTAAACAAACACATTTCAAAAATCGGCCATTTCCGAAGCATTATTGTCAGTGGCTAGCTTGAAACCAACATATACTTGATTTTCTTCTGGAAACATTGCTCTGACTTTCTGAACTGCACATGCTGGAATAGTACGCCTGTTTTTTCGTCCAAGGTAACCGTGAACCCACACGGTGAACATTCTGTATGCAACCATCCGTAAGGACCTATACATCAGAAAAAAAAAATTTTAGGCAATCATATTTGCACACTATACAGACCCCAATCGTATACTGTCACCCCTGACATGCTAAGATTCTTTAGAATAATACATAACGGCTCCCAAACGCTGGAGCGACAGACATTGTTTGATTGCTGCGTGTAACAAGAACAAAATTTCCTTCTAATGTTCCAAGGACCACATAATTTCCTTACCTGTTATTTAGCGGTGCTTGACGTGTTGGACCAAAACATCTATAGCTTTCACATAGGGTCAGTTGTTCCTTGTTCAGACATGTGCCAATAAAAGTATGATGCTCTGTTATGCAACTAATCGGCTCATCTTCCTCCATTTTGTTTAGCACATTACGTATAACTTTGCAACAGACGCATTCCTCTTCTGTCGGCAAATTAATGCAGTTCCCACACTGACACCACGATTCCACCGGTTGCACGGACGCTGAAGGAGTTTGGCTCGCACTCTGTTCTGCCCGTTTTCTCATTGGCTGTTGTACAAGAATTATATTTGGATCCTGATATCTGGGACACCTTTCTCTTAGTTCCTGCTCTAATATTGCTCTCTAAAAAACAAAACAAAATTTGCACAATAAAATACAGATTGTGACAACAGTACAGAAAGGAACAGATGGACATTGACTTATTTATCATTGATTTGTGTAGTGAACATGTACATCTAATAATTACATTTTTCCATCTAAAAGTGAGACCCAAAACATAGGTATATTCTATAGTGTTCGCTCCCCTAACGTCAACGGTGAAGGTGAGTGAAAAGACAAAAAAAATATAGGAAGCAATATTCGGAATGTAATGGAGGACCAAAAGTTGGCTTACAAATTTAACTTTTTGAACGGTTTGATTTCCATTCAAACAAGTATATGGGGGTGTGCTTGGCCCCCCACAAATGCAAGAGTCAGCGTGCTATCCAACAGCACAGTGAAGCATTTCACAGACATCAACTGCACAAAGTCTTACCTCCTGTGCTCTTTTTGCTTTCTCCTCTGGGGTAAATGTTGGTGGTATTCGTTTTGCTATTGGTTTATTGTCATCACAGGATTTCCTACTTCTCTTGGGCGCCATAACTGTCAATTTGAAACAAAAGTTGATACATATCTCTCCCAAAACGTCAAATAAAAAACAGTATACGCTGCCACATGCCTCCCTGCATATGCTGCCACACAACTTTCTTTGATATAATGGCACACCACCTTACTTGGTATGATGCCACACAATATCCCTGTATAGGATGCCACACAAGCTGGTTGGTATGATGACACAGGGCTCCGCTGGTATGATGCCACACCGTACATGCAGCCACACCGTACATGCTGCCACACTATAAATGCTGCCACACTATAAATGCTGCCACAATGTAAATGCTGCCACACTGTAAATGCTGCCACACTGTAAATGCTCCCACACTGTAAATGATGCCACAGGCCTCCGCTGGTATGATGACACAGGCCTCCGCTGGTATGATGACACAGGCCTCCGCTGCCACACTATAAATGCTGCCACAGGCCTCCGCTGCTATGATGCTACACCGTACATGCAGCCACACCGTACATGCTGCCACACCGTACATGCTGCCACACCGTACATGCTGCCACACCGTACATGCTGCCACACTGTAAATGCTGCCACACTATAAATGCTGCCACACTGTAAATGCTACCACACTGTAAATGCTGCCACACTATAAATGCTGCCACACTGTAAATGATGCCACACTGTAAATGCAGCCCAAGCCCTCCGCTGGTATGATGACACAGGTCTCCGCTGGTATGATGACACAGGGCTCCGCTGGTATGATGCCACACCGTACATGCAGCCACACCGTACATGCTGCCACACTATAAATGCTGCCACACTATAAATGCTGCCACAATGTAAATGCTGCCACACCGTACATGCTGCCACACTGTAAATGCTGCCACACTATAAATGCTGCCACACTGTAAATGCTACCACACTGTAAATGCTGCCACACTGTAAATGATGCCACACTGTAAATGCAGCCCAAGCCCTCCGCTGGTATGATGACACAGGTCTCCGCTGGTATGATGACACAGGGCTCCGCTGGTATGATGCCACACCGTACATGCAGCCACACCGTACATGCAGCCACACCGTACATGCAGCCACACCGTACATGCTGCCACACTATAAATGCTGCCACACTATAAATGCTGCCACAATGTAAATGCTGCCACACTGTAAATGCTGCCACACTGTAAATGCTGCCACACTGTAAATGCTGCCACACTATAAATGCTGCCACAGGCCTCCGCTGCTATGATGCTACACCGTATATGCAGCCACAACGTACATGCAGCCACACCGTACATGCTGCCACACCGTACATGCAGCCACACCGTACATGCTGCCACACCGTACATGCTGCCACACCGTACATGCTGCCACACTGTAAATGCTGCCACACTGTAAATGCTGCCACACTGTAAATACTAGCAGAGGCCTCCCTTGATATGATGCCACAGGCCTCCGCTGGTATGATGCCACAGGCCTACGCTGGTATGCTGCCACAGGCCTCCGCTGGTATGCTGCCACAGGCCTCCGCAGACATGATGCAACAAGGCCTCCCTGTTATGATGCCACAGGCCTCTGCTTGTATGCTGCCACAGGCCTCCCTTCGTATGATGCCGCAGGCCTCCGCTGGTATGATGCCGCAGGCCTCCGCAGACATGATGCAACAAGGCCTCCCTGTTATGATGCCACACGCCTCTGCTTGTATGCTGCCACAGGCCTCCCTTCGTATGATGCCGCAGGCCTCCGCTGTTATGATGCCGCAGGCCTCCGCTGTTATGATGCCGCAGTCCTCCCTGTTATGATGCCGCAGTCCTCCCTGTTATGATGCCACAGGCCTCCCTGTTATGATGCCACAGGCCTCCCTGTTATGATGCCACAGGCTTCCCTGGTATGATGCTCACACAAACGCACATGAACAGAACTTACCTGCTCCTGACGCGACCTCCTCTCTGTCAAACTTCTTGCGACTGGTCTTCTTGCGCCTTCGCCTCGCTGCGAACACATGACCGGAAGCCGCGGCCGGAACTCGTCATCTCACACTCCTGCCGCGGCTTCCGGTCGACATGAACATGGCGCCGGATTTCGCTCTAGCAAATGCCTCAGTTTTGGTCTGTGTGTGAGCGGCGCATGCGCAGTTCACACACAGACGCCGTACACGGCAGTCAATGGGACGGGAGCCGTTCGCAGTCCCTATGGGACTGTGGCTGCCGTATTCCATGTCTGTGTGTGTCGTTAATCGACACACACAGTAATGGAAACAAAAATGGCAGCCCCCATAGAGAAGTTAATCAATTAAAAACGTAAAAAGTACAACACAGCAACATACATTAATAAAATTTATTGATCTATCACACAAAAACACATAACATATTAAAAACAAAGTTGGTAGTGACACTGTTCCTTTAATACATCTTCTGTTGTATCCCCTGTCAAGAAAGCGTTGTTTAAGGTTCTTTGCCTGTATCTCAAAGTCATCGTTAGATGAACATAGCCTTTTAATCCTCAAAAACTGACCGATGGGGATGGCACGGATCAAATGACTCGGGTGCGAAGATGAGGCATGTAAATATGAATTGACTGACGTATCCTTTCTATGTATATCTGTCCTGATATAACCGTCATTATCACGTCTGACAAGTACGTCCAAAAAATCAATAGCTACTTCACTAGTTTTCCAAGTCAGGTGAATATTGAGATCATTGATGTTGAGATTTGTCATGAAAAGAGCAAATTCATCACTCGTGCCATGCCAAATGATAAAGATATCATCAATGAACCGGGTCCAAAGGACCACCTTGTCCATTGATGATATCCGGTCGGATAGAAACAGATCCCTCTCCCACAGCCCCAGGAACAAATTGGCATATGAAGGTGCGCAGGCTGCCCCCATTGCCGTACCCTGGAGCTGTAGGTAGAAGGATCCGTTAAAAGTAAAGAAGTTGTGCGTGAGCACAAATTCTAGAAGGGTGAGAATAAACTGGGACATGGATGGGTTGCTGTCAGTCATCCCCAGAAAGTATGACACTGCCTGGAGACCATCCTGATGTCGGATGTTGGTATATAGGGATTCTACGTCACACGTAGCTAGCAACATGTTGGGTTCTAATTGGATCCCTTCCAGTCTTTTAAGGAGATCTGAGGAATCTCTGAGATATGATGGTAGGGTCTCGACCATGGGTTTCAGTATAGCATCAATATACTTACTTATGCTGTCGCTTAAGTTGCCTCTTCCAGATATAATGGGGCGCCCTGGTGGTGATTTGGGGTCTTTATGTATCTTGGGTAATAAGTATAAGCATGCTACTGTGGGATCCTGTACCATGAGACATTCAGTGAGGGCCGCAGAGATAGTACCCTCATTTAGAGCTTCTTCTAATATATCATCAAGCAGACCACTGAAAGAAGAGAGAGGGTTAAAGGTCAACTTTTTGTAGCAGGTCGTGTTTCTCAGTTGTCGATATGCTTCCCGTTCATACAAAGCCCTTGGCCACATCACTATATTGCCCCCCTTATCTGCGGGTTTAATTACAGTATCCTCGAGAGTTTTTAGTCTCTTTAGACTCCTCCGTTCAGCACAGGTTAGATTGTCATGCTTAATACCCGTGGAAATTCTCTCGAAGTCGCGAGCTACCAGTTTAACAAATAAGTCGATCGGTGGGCATATAGTGAGTGGAGGAAATTTGGAAGATCGTTTTCTTATATTTTGGGGGATCATACCTGTCTCAGGATTTTGTTGTTCTTTAAGTAGCTGTTGTAAGGACTGTAAAGCCTCTCTTTCTTCCTGTGTGTCAAAGATCTCATCTTCCTTCCTATGGAACCATCTTTTGAAGATCAATCCTCTGGCAAATAGGTGTAAGTCCTTTATAGCTGTAAAGGTGTCAAAGTGAGAAGAAGGTGCAAAAGTCAACCCCTTGGACAGTACCCCAATATCTACAGGGGACAACTGATGGGTAGACAGATTAATTACCTGCATTCTCGGATTCTCAGGCAGTTGGGTGGCCGTTGGATTACGCCAGCCTTCTCCTCTTTCTCTATTGGATGGATCATAGTTATATGTCTGCATCCGTTGTTCGCTACCCCTACCTCTTTGCCGAGTCTTCTGTCTAAACGTGTTTGGTCTCCTATAATCTATACCACTCCGTGTCCTGCCTCTCTGCGCATTCTCTTCAGGCTCTGACATTGAGCTCGCTGATGACACGGAGGGAGATCTTCTCCCATCCATACGGAATTGTTTGGGATATTGCCACCTGTACATACGGTTTGTCAATTTGTCGTTTAGGTCTCGTTGGAATTTCCGACTTTTGATGTCTTGAATATTCTTCTCCCATTTGTCCGTCTCCAGGTCAAGTTGTTGGAATGTATTGATCCACTCCTCATCACTCAACTTGGTCTTGAGTTCAGTCTGTGTTTTTTCGATCTCAGCATTAAGCATCTCAAGTGTCTGCTTATCCAGACCAATCAACAGTTCCATAAATGTTTGGGATGATGTCCTGCAAGTGTCCTCCCACCGGGAGACAAAGCATTCGTCCAAACTGTTGAGGGTCGGGAATACCTGAATCCTGAGTCCTCTGGGTATAAGACCTCTCTGTAGATACTTCTCCAAAAAGGCCTTATTCCACCATGTTTTAGTCCGCTTGTGAACCAGTGACCTGAGATTATTTTTGATAGCAGCTATATTACCCCGGGTGTCGGGATCTCCCACTGTGGGATCATCTTTAAAGACCAAGTCTAGTTTGGTCAACCAGGATCTTTCCCTGGCCTTGAAGTCCATGCTGGTGGACCTCCCAGAATCTGCAAAGAAAACAGAGCTTAAAGTACTATACCTATGTGGAGAGCACCAAAAGGGCAGCGCCAGCCAAACCCAAATCCCAAAAGGTTAAACATTGATGAGATAAATATCTGTTATATACATATAAGATGTTTAAGGGGACAAAGAAAGTGATGTCTACTTACCTGCATATTCTGATAGTAGCTCAATACATTCACCAGAATGAGGACCAACATCGACCACTCCATGATCTTTGTTGTCATTTTACTGATCTGTGAAAAAATATCAAAATTAATACATTAAAAATTGCACAAAACAAGAACTTTCCACCCGGGCCGAGGTTTTGCTGCATTCATGTTTATTGTATACTCCATGTGACTGACGGCGATGCCAAAATGGACCTGACCCATTGTCATGTGACACCATATCCATTACATTGCGGGCGTCACGATCACCATGGTGCCTAGAATAAGCACAAAGATTATAGGTCCAATTGTTTTCCTATAGAACGGCTTCTAGGGGTGCAAATAAAATATGTACATAGCTTTACACATTGATCTCCAGCGCACAGGTGGGTGTATACGGATACCCTACTTCCAATGACTGGTAATTTATTATATAGGAAAATAACGTTTAATAAGTGTCTTATAGAATTTACTACATATTTATGTGAGATAAATGTTAATATAATACATATATAGCAAGAACAGTACCGCTTGCTTTCTTATTCAGTATGTTCCTGCAAGAAGCTGAACAATGTTACCAGATGGCGCTGTGTTACACCAGCATGTCGCCATCTGACGGGCAAGATCAGAAAATGAAGGGAAATGATCACCTCAGGATCTGATGTTTCCTACATGTGAACCTAAAGACAAGGACAATTGGATTCCATTCAAATATTATTTAAGAAAGGATACAGAAAACCACTAAGGTCACGGCCATTATACAGGACGCCAGTCTGAAATGGCTGATGACTCTTCGGCTTTCGGACACTTTGTAGACGAGTATGGACTGCCAAAGGTTGTAAAGGTTGGCAAACCCGAATGCAATGAAAGCGCAAATCCGGTGAGTCATTGGATAACGGTAGGTCTAGAAAACAAGCAAACAGAGGTTACAGCAGATCTTATGGAACTAATCACTAATTTACCCTCAGAACTTCCCAATAAATCCTAAATAACGTGTTCTGATATAATAACCACAGAGACATAATGGATATAGAGGTTGGTCTCTTGTTTGTGACTCCTTTCTATTAGACACATCTATTACATGGTCGTCCATTCATTGGAATAAGCCATGTAATACCACTTTATGATGTGGCCACCCGGTGATAACCGCTGATCATGATCACCAGGGGTTCAGCTGATTGCCAGCGGGCCCCTATTTAGTGAAGATGGGACAACCCCATCAATGTAAAACATTTTTTAACTTACCGAAAATGTAGCCATCACGGCTGTCCCGACGCATGATGACCATCCAATTGCCATGAGGATCTTTTAAACCAAGGTCTGACGATCCCGAAAGGCTTCAGCATGGAACATAATGAACTTATAATGTAGAAACGTCAGGCCCAGAGCTGAAAAAGAGAAAATAAGCCAAATAAATCCTGTACCGTGCAAAACGTGTAAAACAACCTAATAACATCTATGACGCGCGGACCAAGCGCTAAACCCAAAAAGAAACCTACAATAATGGACGAGAACATTTATCTGCATCGTCTGATCCGGACAATTATTATCAATTGAAATGAACAAAACGTTATTTATTTTTTAGAAAAATCTGATTACTGCTGCATGAAGAGACTATTATAATCACTTCCGTGATTGTTACTTACAGGCAATGGCCATTCCTATGAATCCCATTCTAAACAGGATATTTTCTGCAAAGAAATTTCCCATTTCACTGCAAAACAAAAAAGAAAACGCTCAATGTTAAATAATATGGAAAAATTGTCAGAATTGTTTCATCTTAATAATCAGCAGTCAGATAATCTACAGAACTGAGGGGATGATGTACATCAGTGGGGGGGCATGGCTGTTGATAACAGTCAGGGTGTAGCTAGCAGAGAGCCAGGCCGCACACCAAAAGGCCAAGAAGATGGAGAAGAATCCCGATCCGTTGAACTCCATAATAGTGAAAAGTCGCCAATAAATTAGCAAATCACACTCTGTGTCAATTCACGGAAAGAAAGACCGGGTTGCACTTCCCTGCAGTCCCTGGCGCTCTACCTATGTGTTTCACCGTCATCTAGACAAGATCCTCCTAGAACCTCGCGCTGTGATATCTACAACAGAATAAAATAATCAAAATAATCAAAACAGGATGAACAAAAAAATTCACTGAAACAATCAACAAAATAACATTTATTTCCTTAACCCCTTAACGACCAAGGACGAAAATGTACGTCATGGTCGGCTGCTAGTTCCCGCACCATGACGTACATTTTCGTCCGCATTTCAAACTGTCACTCTGTTTAAACCCAGAGTGACAGACCCGCGCTGACAGTTGTCCCCGACAGCTGAGACATCAGTCTTGCCGGACAGCGGACCATCGCCGCTGATTTCGGCAGTTAACCCCTTAAGTGCGGCGACGGATTGCCGTCGCCGCATTTAAGTGGTTTGAAGCACATCAGCAGCCCCCACGAAGTGATCGTGGGGGCTACCGATGCTTGTCACGGCAATCGGAGGTCAGATAATGACCTCCGGGTTGCCATGCATGGAAGCCTCGGAGGAACAGCCTCCGGCCGTTCCTCCTCTGCTTCCTGTCAGTGTGACAGTCACGTCACAATGACAGTTAGAGTACATTACACTACGTGTGTAGTGTAATGTACTCTAGCAGCGATCAAAGCTGCAAGACTAAGTGTCCCCTAGTGGGACAAGTAAAAAAAGTAAAAAAAAGTAATAAAAATGTTTTAAAAAAAGTGTAAAAATAAAAGTTAGAAGTGATATAGACACTAAATGCTTTTTTTCCTATAATAAGACTTTTATTATAGAAAAAAAATGAACACGTTAAAAAAGTACACATATCTGGTATCACCGCGTTCGTAACGAACCCAACTATAAAACTATAATGTTATTTTTCCCGCACGATGAACACCCCAAAAAAAATCAATAAAAAACTACGACAGAATCGCAATTTTTTGGGTCACCACCGCTCCCTAAATAAAGAATAAAAAGTGATCAAAAAGTCGCATGTACCCGAAAATAGTACCAATAAAAACTTCTATCCGTCCCGCAAAAAACAAGCCCTTACATAGCTTTTTTGACTAAAAAATTAAAAAATTATGGCTCTCAGAATATGGTGACACAGATTTTTTTTTTTTTATAAATAAGTCATTTTATTGCGCAAACGCTAAAAAAAAGGACCAAACCTATATACATATGGTATCGCCGTAATCGTACCAACCCGCAGAATAAATTAAAAATGTCATTGGTGTCAGAATTCCTGTTTTTTGCTCAGGATTGCAAAAAAATTGAATAAAAAGTGATCAAAAAAAATCGCATGTACCCCAAAATGGTACCAATGAAAACTACAGATTGTCCCGCAACAAATAAGCCTTCACACCACTCTATTGATGGAAAAATAAAAAAGTTATGGCTCTTGGAAAGCGGGGAGTGAAAATCTAAAATATGAAAGCAAAAAATGGATCAGTCCTGAAAGGGTTAATTCATTTCTAATGAAAAAACGTATGACCACATGTGGGGTATTTCCGTACTCGGGAGAAATTGCTTTATAAAAAATGGTTGTTTTTTTCCTCCTTTATCCCTTGTGAAAATGAGAAAATGCAACATTTTAGTGGAAAAAATTTTGATATTAATTTTCGCGCCCTAATTCTAATAAACTCTGCAAAAGACCCGTGGGGTCTAAATGCTCACTATACCCCTAGAAAAATTCCTTGAAGGTTTTTCCAAAATGGGGTCACTTTTGGTGGGTTTCCACTGTTTTGGTCCCTCCAGTGCATTGCAAATGCGACATGGCACCGAAAACCATTCCAGCAAAATCATAAATCCAAATGGCGCTCCTTCCCTTCTGAGCCCTGCTGTGGGTCCAAACAGCAGTTTATTACCACATATGGGGTATTGTCGTAATCGGGAGACATTGCTTTACAAATGTTGGGGTGCATTTTCTTCGTTATTCCTTGTAAATAATAAAAATTTCTATGTTGTTTCAGAAAAAAAGTACATTTTAATTCTTACAGACTAATTTTAATATATTTAGTGAAAAACCTGTGTGGTCAAAATGC
Source organism: Rhinoderma darwinii (assembly GCF_050947455.1). Classification (NCBI taxonomy): domain Eukaryota; kingdom Metazoa; phylum Chordata; class Amphibia; order Anura; family Rhinodermatidae; genus Rhinoderma; species Rhinoderma darwinii. The sequence continues at coordinate 261,081 of NW_027461830.1, forward strand.
TAACTATACCCCTAGATAAATACCTTAAGGGGTCTAGTTTTCGAAATGGGGTCGTTTATGGGGAGTTTCTATCATTCTGGCAGCTGAAAGCCTCTCCAAATGTACATTGGGGCCTAAAACATTTTCAAGCAAAATATGAGTCCTGAAAGCCTCCGGGTGTTCCCTTCCTTTGGGGCCCTGCCGTGTGTCCAAACAACGCATTAGGGCCACAATGTGGGTATTTTTGAAAACAGGAGAAAGAGGGTGATAGATTTTGGGGTGTGTTTCTTCATTTTCATGGTCGCTTTACAAAGAAATCGGTCTTCAAACAAATACTTTTATGAAAAAAGTGAAATTATTATTTTTTTCACCTGATATGCATTAAATTTAGCAAAGAACTGTGGGGTCAAAATAATTACTATACCCCTAAATAAATACCTTATGGGGTCTAGTTTTCTAAATGGGGTCGTTTATGGGGAGTTTCTATCGTTCTGGCAGCTCAAAGCCTCTCCAAATGTACAGTGGGGCCTAAAACATTTTCAAGCAAAATATGAGTCCTGAAAGCCTCCGGGTGCTCCCTTCATTTTGGGTCCTGCCGTGTGTCCAGGCAGCGCATTAGGGTCACAATGGGGGCATTTTTGAAAACAGGAGAAAGAGGGTGATAGATTTTGTGGTGTGTTTCTTCATTCTCATGGTCGCTTTACAAAGAAATTGGTCTTCAAACTAATACTTTTATGAAAAAAAGTGAAATTTTTTTTTTTTCACCTGCTATGTATTAAATTTAGCAAAAAACTGTGGGGTCAAAATACTTACTATACCCTTAGGTAAATACCTTAAGGGGTCTAGTTTTCTAAATGGGGTCATTTGTGGGGGTTTCCACCATTCTGACACCTATGAGCCTCTGAAAACCTGGCTTGGTGCCGGAAAACAAAATGTACTTCAAAATTTATAAAATTATTATTCAATTTGTAAGTCCTCTAAATTGCTGAAAATTTATTTTATTTTTTCAAAAGTGCTGCCAAAATGGAGTAAAGAGGTAGAAATATATATTTAATTAAAAAAATTGTACAGTATGTGTGTACATATGTGACATATTGCAGTTAAAAATAGGGGAAAATGGTAATTTTTACAAAATTTCTTCCATTTTTCTATTTTTTAATTAATTTCCGCAAATCGTATCAGTCTACTTTTACCACTAAAATAAAGTACAACATGTGACAAAAAAACAATGTCAGAATTACTTGGATATTCAAAACTTTCACAGAGTTATTCTCTGATAAAGTCAGACATACCAGATTTGACAAATCTGGCTTGGTCATTAAGGTACAAACATGCCCGGTCATTAAGGGGTTAACAACATGCCACATACATGTACATGGCAGTCGTTAAGGGGAAGTATGGAGCGAGATCACGGGCTGGGGTCGCTCCATACTTAGCGGGTAATGGCTGTGTAATATAGCCAACACCGCACTGCAACGGACAGAATCAAATATCACTTTGATTATGCCAATTTAACCACTTAGAGGCCACAGTCAATCACGACCACAGCATCTAACACATTAGAATGAGAGGGGCGACCCCCTCCGACGTGCCATTGTCCCCACACGATGCTATCGCGGGATGCCGATGGTTATAATGGCAGCCTGGGGGCCTAATGAAGGGTCTGCCATCTTTGTTCTCCGGCAGGGCTTTATAGGTGGCTGTAAGAATCACAATATACTGCAATCTTTACTATTGCAGTAGATCGTGTGAGCGATCCAATGATCGCTGGTTCAAGTCCACTAGGGGGACTACTAAACAGAATTTGAAAAAAGTTAAATTCCCTCTTCCCATTTTTTCCCTAAAGTAATGTTAAACAAAATATAAATTAGCATAACTGATATCGCCACATTTGCAAAAGTCCGAACTATTACAATCTGATGTTATCTAACCCACTGAACACAGTAAAAAAAAAAAAAAATGTTTAAAGCCCCCAAATTGCTGTTTTTTGGTCACGTTAGCTCCCCAAAAAATAGAATAAAAACTGACCAAAAAGTCGCATGTACTCCAAAATGGTAACAATAAAAGCTCGCCTCGCAAAAAATAAGCCCTCACATCGCTCAATCTACAGAAACATAAAAAAGTTATGGCTCTCAGATTTTGGCGACGCAAAACTAATTTTTTTAACAAATAGTTTTACAAAGTGGTAAAACATGAAAAAATGATAAATTCGGTATCGCCGTTATCATATTCATCCGTAGAATAAAGTGAACATGTAGTTATTACCGGACGATAGACGCTGTAAAAACGAAAGCAAGGAAGGGGAGTGATAAACGAAAATGAAAAAAAAACGTGTCATTAAGGAGTCAAATCAAGAGAGGGAGTGGGGGAAAGACGCCAAGCTGCAGGGGCCAAAGAGGAGGACGAAGGGCATTACTATCTTATAGGGAGCTCTATAGCCCCCTACCATGTGATCACTGGCCAATCTCTGTAGATCATGATGAAGTGATGTCACCCCCCATTTATTTATTCTTAAAGTGACCCCGCCAGTCAAAGCTCCCAACCGTATGCCCCTGGGGAGCTGAAAAGCTCTATACAGTGATCTGCATGTACTATAATTATTAACACCTTGATGTTGCAACTAATTTTGTCCTTTCAGCTGCAATTATTTTTTTTCGCTTTTGTCTCCCTTCATTGTGACCATGAGCATTTAAAGAAGCACTCCACTTTATTTATTTATTTATTTTTTGCACCCTCCATTTGTGCATTCGTGTTTCAGTGGGGAGCTGGGTGTAGAAATACTTACGATCCCTGGATCCTGTCGTTTTTCGAGTCCAGGGCCGCGCACGTGATCTTCATTCTGACCTGGTCTGGAATCACTGCTGTTCAGAAAACCTGAAGTCAATGCATTCCTATGGAGCCTCGTTCTGGCCTCGTCCTGGTCTTGTTCTGGCTTCCATAGGAATGCATTGAGAGCCTGAGTTCCGGTTTATTCAAAAGCACCGTGACTCCAGACAAGTCAGAGGGAAGATCAGGTGAGCGGCGTTGGACCCGAAAAATACAAAATGCGGGGATCGGTAAGTATTTTGCACACAGCACCCCACTGAAACACCAATGTACAAATGGAGGGTGCAATAAAAAAAAATAAGTGGAGTCCTCCAATAATCTATCTTTATTTTTATTGCTTTTTTAAGTTTTTTTATGCCCTTCATCATTCACCATAAATAAGGTGTTATTGTTCGAGTCTGTAAACTGTTATTGGGGTCAGTAGCTGTCACTATTATTGGGGTCAGTAGATGTCACTATTATTGGGGTCAGTAGCTGTCACTATTATCGGGGTCAGTAGCTGTCACTATTATTGGGGTCAGTAGATGTCACTATTATTGGGGTCAGTAGATGTCACTATTATTGGGGTCAGTAGCTGTCACTATTATTGGGGTCAGTAGCTGTCACTATTATTGGGGTCAGTAGCTGTCACTATTATTGGGGTCAGTAGCTGTCACTATTATTGGGGTCAGTAGCTGTCACTATTATTGGGGTCAGTAACTGTCACTATAGTGGAGGCAGTAGCTGTCACTATTATTGAGGTCAGTAGCTGTCACTATTATTGGGGTCAGTAGCTGACACTATTATTGGGGGTAGTAGCTGTCACTATTATTGGGGTCAGTAGCTGTCACTGTTATTGGGGTCAGTAGCTGTCACTATTATTGGGGTAGTAGCTGTCACTAATATTGGGGTCAGTAACTGTCACTATTATTGAGGTCAGTAGCTGTCACTATTATTGGGGTCAGTAGCTGTCACTATTATTGGGGTTAGTAGCTGTCACTATTATTGGTGTCAGTAGCTGTCACTATTATTGGGGTCAGTAGCTGTCACTATTATTGGGGTCAGTAGCTGTCACTATTTTTGGGGTCAGTAGCTGTCACTATTATTGGGGTCAGTAGCTGTCAATATTATTGGGGTCAGTAGCTGTCACTATTATTGGGGGGTAGTAGCTGTCACTATTTTTGGAGTCAGTAGTTGTCACAATTATTGGGGTCAGTAGCTGTCACTATTATTGGGGTCAGTAGCTGTCACTATTATTGGGGGGTAGTAGCTGTCACTATTTTTGGAGTCAGTAGTTGTCACTATTATTGGGGTCAGTAGCTGTCACTGTTATTGGGGTCAGTAGCTATCACTATTCTTGGGGTCAGTAGCTGTCACTATTATTGGGGTCAGTAGCTGTCACTATTATTAGGCTCAGTAGCTGTCACTATTATTGGGGTCAGTAGCTGTCACTATTATTAGGCTCAGTAGCTGTCACTATTATTTGGGTCAGTAGCTGTCACTATTATTGGGGTCAGTAGCTGTCACTATTATTAGGCTCAGTAGCTGTCACTATTATTGGGGTCAGTAGGTGTCACTATTATTGGGGTCAGTAGCTGTCACTATTATTGGGGTCAGTAGCTGTCACTATTATTGGGGTTGTAGCTGTCACTATTATTGGGGTCAGTAGCTGTCACTATTATTGGGGTAGTAGCTGTCACTGTTATTGGGGTCAGTAGTTGTCACTATAATGGTGGCAGTAGCTGTCACTATTATTGGGGTCAGTAGTTGTCACTATAATGGTGGCAGTAGCTGTTGCCTCTAGAGGCTCTGGCTGTCACTGCATGGTGGGCTGTGGTTGTCACTTATCAGACCCTCCAATCTACCTACCAACTCTCATCCATTGAATTGGTTGCTATGGTTACTTCTGGGAAGATGTGGAGTCGAAAATTTAGCAGGTAACATTGTCCATAGCAACCAATCAGATCACTTCTTTCAATTTCAAACTTGTCTTAGAAAAATAAAACCAGGAATCTGATTGGTTGCTACGGACAACTCCTGCATGTCTTTTCTATACTAATATTTCTCTATAAAGCAGGGGCCCTGTTGGTTAAGGGGGAGGGTGCACTGTCACATTAACTCCTTCCCGCAAAATGATGTGTCTGGTACGTCGGTATTGCAAGTAACTTACTGCAGTCCTATGTACCAAGCATGTCAGGACTTTAAGCTGTCGCTGTGTAAAGCGACACAGTGACAGAACCGGCAACTCAGCTCTAAAGCAGAGTTGCCGGGCAGGAGATGCTGGCATGGGATCAATCAGATTGGTCCGGTGCCAGCGAGCGCTGTGATTGGCCAGTCTGTACTGACCCACTGTGTCATCATCACGAGTTAGCTCCACTCATTCCCCACCACATAAATATTCTTATTGCCACTATGTCAGCCCCTGACATTTGGGAATTTGTCTATCACTCTATTTTTTCCCAATACGCATGTCCATCGAGCTTAATAGCTCCACGGCAAATTACTCTATCACTTGTTTTTGCCCTCATACGCATGCGCGCTTTGCTATGCCCTCATTGGTCACATAGGGTGGCTGCTTATTGGTGGTGTGGCATGCCCGTCACAGAACGGGGGGCTCGTTCTCTGCTCACTCTGTGATTGGCCCTACGCCAATCAATAGAACATGTGGAGCAACTCCATTACATATTTAAACAGGGCCATCTCGCCGCGCGCTGTCATTAGCCCCGATACCCCTGAAGACGCTACTTCGTAGCGAAACATGTCGGGGGGGCTTCTAATCTAAATTTTAAACACGTGTCCTGCTGACTCTTAGAATTGAACGTTTGGTCTGGTGCTGCGTGCTGCAGCCGTCAGCTCCAGGCTTTCTATACCTTGCACTAAGCTGATTGCAGTCAGCAACGGACTCTAATTTTTAAATTATATGTAGTCTGTCCTTTCTTTGCATAAATTTAATAAATACTTTGTTATTTTCTAATTGTTAGTTGGAAAACAGGGCTTCTGTTGCCGGCAGGCAATATATTTATTCCATACCAGCTGATGACCTGGGGTGATGAAGAAAGGTGCAAAGTGTAAGGTCCTTATACCTGCAATGTGGAGATATAGATAAAGCTGCATAAACCAGTCCCAGCCACTGGGGGCAGCAATGTTTAAAGGACATCAGCATGGAGTGGAAAGGTATAGATGGGATTGTACGTGATTCACTGGCTCTGGTTGTACGATACAGTTATGGGGGACGTCCAGTTTATATAACACAATCATAAAAATAACCATTTAAGGCATTGTGATTTATTAGAGGGGAGTCCCTCATTCAGGCTGTAAGCAGGGTAAACCAAACATAACATGCGAGGGAAGCTTTCTTATTGACTAATATAGAAATAAAGACCAGGACACCAAATTTAGTCTTTTGCTGGAGGGTGATCGGCCACAGCTTTTATTTTAACCTCTTAAACCAGAACCGCTTAGCGGTGAAACCCTTATATATTTTTCCACAGCTATCAGGCGTTATGCCAACTGCCAGACTGCCGACGGGCAAATCCACCCTCTTAGCCCCTACTCATACCAGCAAAGTCTCAAAGACCGCCATGAAAGAGCCCTTGTATGCCTACACAGGGTTCCGACCCCCACCCAGCAGAAAGAGTGCCTGTTCAACTCCGCATCCCGTGCACCCTGCCATACCATATGGGGGACAATCTCTGACCAGACGAGTATCATTTCGGAGAAAAAGGAGGAGAAGCGCTCCATATCAGAGCGCATTATCGTCATCAATTCGACCATTCTTAGGAGACAGAGATCATTGCCCCCCGCGTGAATGACCAGTATCACTGGGCCATTAACACCTGAGGTTTACCACTTCTGGAAGGACTTGACACCATTTTAAACCACGTATTCCTCTCCAAGAAATATTGATGTCTCGAAAGCCCAACGCACGGCCACCAGGCCTACAATCAGCCCGCTGGGCGGCCCAGAATATATAAGAATGCTCTAGCATCCAAACTGTGGGCCTAACATGATCAAAAAGAAAAACACATTATGACAGTGTTCTACAATAACAAATCCGGACGTATGTATCTGGCAAAGCAAGAGGAAACACCCGCGATGATAAGGCAGTGGTGGAGAACTGTTCTAAACTGATAAATAGTGAGGGGAGTGCGATCCATATGTACTAGGAACTGGGAGTAATGGAAACGAATGAGTAAATACTCAGAAAGTAAACGCATGGCGCAGACCGCGCCCTGGGTGGCACGCAGGTGAATCCAAACACCGTGGCCAAATACGTCAGTCTTAGATCTTCGTACCCGTAAGATCCCGTACCCGTAATCGAGCAGCCTCAGCGGTTATGATAACATCCGTGTGCTGTAAGCCACCCTGCTTTTTTTTTGAAGGAGGTAATAATTCACTGATTCTAAAGGCTTAACCCCTTCGCGCTCAGGTCAGTAATAGTACGTCCTGCTAAGTAGAACGTTCGCGCTCAGGTCAGTACTATTACTGACCTGAGTAAACACGGCGCCATCTTTCCCCGGCGCGTGTCTGAGCTGTGATACCTGCTGTTTCCGACAGCAGGCTATCACAGCTTAGTGTGCAGGGACCGATCGCGGTGGTCCCCGCCGATTAACCCCTTAGAAGCCGCGTTCAATAGCGATCGCGGCTTCTTAGGGGTTAAGCTGCCATCGCCGGCCTGCTACACGATAGCGGGCCGTGATGGCTACTATGGCAACCAGAATCCTAACAATGGACTCTGGCTACGCCATCGACGGAAGCCTAGTGGGTCCCGACAAAATCAGGACCCACTATGCTTGCTGTCAGCGAACAGCTGACAGCTCTAATACACTGCACTACGCATGTAGTGCAGTGTATTAGAATAGCGATCAGGGCCTCCTGCCCTCATGTCCCCTAGTGGGACAAAGTAAAAAAAGTGTAAAAAAGTAAAAAAAAGTTGTGTAAAAATAAGAAAATAAAAGATTTAAAAGTAATAAAAGTAAAAGTCCCCCTTTTTCCCTTATCAGTTCTTTATTATGAATAAAAATATATAAATAAACAAATAAACTATACATAATTGGTATCGCCGCGTCCGTAACGACCTGAACTACAAAACGATGTCGTTATTTATCCCGCGCGGTGAACGCCGTAAGAGAAAATAATAATAAACCGTACCACAATCACAATTGTTTGGTCACTTCACCTCCCAAAAAATGGAATAAAAAGAGATCAAAAAGTCGCATGTACCTAAAAATGGTACTGATCGAAACTACAGTTCGTTACGCAAAAAATAAGTCCTCGCACGGCTTTCCTGATGGAAAAATAAAACAGTTATGGCTCTTAGAATATGGTAACACAAAAAGTAAATTATACTTTACAAAATGTATTTTATTGTGCAAACGCCATAAGACATAAAATAAAACTATAAACATCTGGTATCGCCGTAATCGTATTGCCCCGCAGAATAAAGTGAATATGTCATTTATAGCGCACGGTGAACGCTGTAAAAAAAATTGAATAAAAAACAATAGTAAAATTGCTGTTTTTTTAGTCACCACGCCACCTAAAAATAGAATAAAAACTGATCAAAAAGCCGCATGCACCCCAAGAAAACTACAATGGATTCCTCAAGGGGTCTAGTTTCCAAAAAGGGGTCACTTTTGGGGGGTTTCCACTGTTTTAGCACCACAAGACCTCCTCAAACCGGATATGGTGCCTAATAAATTAAATTAAATTAATTAAATGTCACCTCTACTTTGCTCTAAATTCCTGTGAAACGCCTAAAGGGTTAATAAACTTTTTAAATGCTGTTGTGAATACTTTGAGGGGTCTAGTTTCTGAAATGGGGTGTTTGATAAGGGTGTCTAATATATGGGCCCCTCAAAGCAACTTCAGAACTGAGCTGGAAACTAAAAAATAAAATAAAAATGAGGCAATACTTTGCTTCTTACATTATACTGATAATGAGCCGTGCCCACCCCGAGATGACCCCAGTTTTGACCGTTTGTATAAACGGAGACCCCTATTAGACCGTTTCAGTGCCCGGTTTTCCCAGCATTCACCCCCGAGAAGTGTATTGAAAGGGAGGCTTCAATTCCGCCAGTACCTGCCGGGTAAGAGGGCAAGGTATGGCGTGAAGATGTATAAGCTGTGCGAGAGTGCATCCGGGTATACCTACAAATTTAGGATATATGAAGGGAAGGACACCAGTTCTCAGCCCCCAGAATGCCCCCCCTTACTGGGAGTTAATACAAAAATTGTGTGGGATTTGGTGCACCCACTGCTGGACCAGGGTTACCACCTCTACCTGGATAATTTTTATACCAGCGTCCCACTCTTCAACTGCCTCGCTTCCAGAAGTCCTGCGGCATGCGGCACTGCTAGAAGAAACCTGAGAGGCCTCCCTACGACTCTGCTTGGGCAAACACTCAGAAGGGGTGAGAGCAGGGCAAAATCTAGCAGCAACATATTGTGTGTCAAGTACAAGACCAGGGAGATGCCACACCAGTACCCATGTACCTGTACGAGGTACCAGTACAGGGACCCCCAAACTAGACTGCATCCTGGACTACAATAGGTACATGGGAGGGGTGGACTTGTCAGATCAAGTCCTGAAGCCTTACAGTACTTCTGGAAGCGGGGCCACAGGCATCGTACCAGGGCAACACTTTTTAGGAGAAGTTCCCCAAACTGGCAAGAAGGGAAAAAGTCAAAAGAGGTGCAGAGTCTGCTATAAGAGGGGGATAAGGAAGGACACAATATATCAATGTGACGCGTGTCCCGAAAAACCAGAGCTCTGTATGAAAGAGTGTTTTCAAATTTATCATCCATCCCTTTATTTTTAATTTACCCCAGTTTTACTCGCTCTGATCCACTTCGCACAGCTTACCCCTCCTCATCTTTCCCCTCTGAGCCCTGCTGTGTGCCCAGGCAGCTGATAACAGCCACATGTAGGGTATTGCCGTACCCGGGAGAGCCAACATTACAGTTTATGGGGTGTAGGTCTCCGGTGGCACATGCTGGGCACAATATATCGGACACTGACATGGCATATATATAGAAAATTGCAAATCTCACTCTGCACCAACTGCTGCACATTATCTTTTACACAATACCTGTGGGGTCAAAATGCTCACTACACCTCTAGGTGAATTCCTTAAGGGGTGTCGTTTTTAAAACGGGGTCACTTCTCGGGGGTTTCAACTGTACTGATACCTCAGGGGCTTCTGCACACACGACTTAGCACCAGAAAATTCCCAGTAGGCCACATGGTGGTCCTTTCCTTCTGAGCCCTCCCATGGGCCCAAACGGCAGTTTATCACCACAAATAGGGTATTGCCACACTCAGGACAAATTGGGCAACAAAATGCGGTATTTTATTCCTTGTGAAAATAAGAAATTTTGAGCCAAAACTACCTCTTATTGGAAAAAATAAATTTTTTTTTAATTCACAGCCCAATTCAAATAAATTCTGTGAAAAAACTGTGGGGTCTAAATGGTCACAACACCCATAAATAAATTCTTTGAGGGGTGTAGTTTCCAAAATGGGGTGACTTCCATTGCTTTGATACCTTTGGGGCTCTGCAAATGCGACATGGCACCCGAAAACCAATCCAGCAAAATCTGGGCTCCAAAGAACACATAGCGCTCCTTTCCTTCTGAGGCCTCCCATGGGCCCAAACGGCAGTTTATCACCACAAATGGGGTATTGCCGCACTCAGGACAAATTGGGCAACAAATTGGGGTATTTTATTCCTTGTGAAAATAAGAAATTTTGAGCCAAAACTACCTCTTATTGGAAAAAAATTCATTTTTTTGAATTCACAGCCCAATTCAAATAAATTCTGTGAAAAAACTGTGGAGTCTAAATGGTCACAACACCCATAAATGAATTCCTTGAGGGGTGTAGTTTCCAAAATGGGGTCACTTCTGGTGGGTTTCCATTGCTTTGATACCTTTGGGGCTCTGCAAATGCGACATGGCACCCGAAAACCAATCCAGCAAAATCTGTGCTCCAAAGAACACATAGCGCTCCTTTCCTTCTAATACCTCCCATGGGCCCAAACGGCAGTTTATGGCCACAAATAGGGTATTGCCGCACTCAGGACAAATTTGGCAGCAAAATGGGGTATTTTATTCGTTGTGAAAATAAGACATTTTGAGCCAAAACTACATATTATTGGAAAAAAGTTTTTCTTTTTAAATTCACAGCCCAATTCAAATAAGTTCTGTGAAAAAACTGTGGGGTCTAAATGGTCACAACACCCATAAATAAATTCCTTGAGGGGTTTTGTTTCCAAAATGGGGTCACTTTTGGTGGGTTTCCATTGCTTTGATACCTCTGAGGCTCTGCAAATGCGACATGGCACCCGAAAACCAATCCAGTAAAATCTGGACTCCAACAAACACATAGCGCTCCTTTCCTTCTGAGGCCTCCCATGGGCCCAAACAGCAGTTTATCACCACAAATGGGGTATTGCCGCACTCAGGACAAATTGGGCAACAAAATGGGGCATTTTGTTCCCTGTGAAAATAAGAAATTCTGATCAAAAATGACATCTTATTGGAAAAATTGTCATTCTTTTAATTTCACAGCCCAATTCAAATACGCGCTGTGAAAAAACTACGGGGTCAAAATGGTAACAATAACCATAAATTAATTCCTTGAGGGGTGTAGTTTCCAAAATGGGGTCAGTTTTGGGGGATTCCTACTGTTTTGGCACCTCAACACCTCTCCAAACCTGGCATGCTGCCTAAAATATATGCTAATAAAAAAGCACCACCAAAATGCACTAGGTGCTTCTTTGCTTCTGGGGCTTGTGTTTTATTCCACGAGCGCACTAGAGCCACATGTGGGACATTTCTAAAAACTGAAGAATCTGGACAATACATATTTAGTAGTGTTTCTCTGGTAAAACCTTCTTTGTTACAGAAAAAAAATAGAATAAAATTGAAATTCAGAAATAAAAACGAAATTTGCAAATTTCACCTCCACTTTGCTTTAATTCCTGTGAAATGCCTGAAGGGATAAAAAACTTTCTAAATGCTGTTTTGAATACTTTGAGGGGTCTAGTTTTTAAAATGGGGTGCTTTATGGGGGTTTCTAATACATAGGCCCCTCAAAGCCACTTCAGAACTGAACAGGTACCTTAAAAAAAAGGCTTTTGAAATTTTCTTAAAAATATGAGAAATTGCTGTTTATGTTCTAAGCCTTGTAACGTCCAAGAAAAATAAAATAATGTTCTAAAAACGATGCCAATCTAAAGTAGACATATGGGAAATGTGAACTAGTGACTATTGTGGGTGGTATAACCGTCTGTTTTTCAAGCAGATGCATTTAAATTCTGAAAAATGCTATTTTTTCTTAATTTTCTCTAAATTTTGCAATTTTTCTCAAATAAAGACTGAATATATCGACCAAATTTTACCACGAACATGAAGGCCAAAGTGTCACGAGAAAACAATCTCGGAATCGCTTGGATAGGTTTAAGCATTCCGACGTTATTACCACATAAAGTGAAATATGTCAGATTTGAAAAATGGGCTCTGAGCCTTAAGGCCCAAACTAGGCTGCGTCCTTAAGGGGTTAAACAAGGCAAGGCTGAAACTGAGGGCCAGTAAAGTCTCGTATGGAGATGAGCACATTTTTGGACTTGCCATTACAAAACGGCAAAGCAAGGGATAGGAAATTGGCCGTCGTGATTCCTGACGAATATGACACTTTTTCCAGTCTGGGTAATTAAAAAGCATTTGGTGACATCTCCCCCCCCCCCCCCCCAACCCAGTGACTTAAAATAAAAAGCAATACCAGATAAACGTTTCTGTGCGGCTGTGCCAGATATGTTTAAAGCCCTGAAGGATAGAACATATTCAATTGTTACCTCTAAACATAACTTATCCGAAGAAGAAATATTGCGACCTTTCACGACCTGTAATCACTCCAACCACGCCTTAGCGTTTCTCTGCCACGTAGTTGGCGCTACTGATGAACTGACGAGAGACATCAGTTGAGGTCCACCAACTCCCATAAATGATTTGGGCATGAGATGCGGACCCTCTCCGTATTGGGCAGCAAAGCCTGGAATTCGTGCCAGCGAAAACGTGAGAGAGAAAAAGCAACAACATTATTAAGACCAGGAACATGTTTTGATCTAAAATAAATGTTATGTTGTAGACAGCGCAAAACTAAGTCACGTAATAAAGATATAACACATATTGAAGAACAAGACAGACTGTTAATACCGGCAACCACACTGGCGTTGTCGGACTAGAAACAAATATGTCGATTTTTGAACAGTGGTCCCCAGAATTCGACTGCCACAATGATTGGAAAAAGTTCCAGCAAAGTAAGATTCCGGCAAAGGCCAGCGGCATGCCACGCTGCAGGCCAGGATGATACACCAAGCCGGGCAAACAACTGCTCCAAAACCGCAGGGGCCCGATGTATCTGTGTATAATGATAATTCTGCATTGTTGCCTTCTCCTGACCTGAAACATGTATGTTTGGAAAGATATACTTGGAAAGTATATAGTATATATACTTGGATATAAAGATATAGTTGGAAAGAAAACTACCCCATATGGTAAGGTCCGCTTTTAAGGGTTTGGTGAGACGAATCCGATGCCCAGCTAATTTAACTCCTCGAGTAGCCAATGATAAGCGGACAAAATCCTTCCCATTGGAATGACACGGCAAGCAAAGACCAAAAGACCCAGTAGTGACTTTTACTACTCCACAAAATCCTTCAATCAAGCTAAAAAGTTTCTTAATCTTTCTTCAGGTAACCTGAAAACCATTTCTATGGTGTCAATTTCAATGCCGAGGAAGGACAACCTTGTTATTGGACCTTCGGTTTCTTCTGCAGAAAGAGGGACGCCAAAACGAGATATGAAGAATTGAAATGTTTTTAGCATGTGATGGCCGGTATCCTCATCTGCTGGGGCGACAAATAAGAAATCGTCTGAATAATGAACTGCTGACCGTGAACCAGTCTCATATCTTACCACCCATTACAGAAATGAGCTAAACATCTCGAAATAGTGACATGATATTGTCAAAAATATTTTCATTATCTTTATATGTGTGAACATATATTGCTTTTGTGAAGGTGATTAGAATATGTTTAAAAAGATAACATTTTACATGGACTCCATCTTGTATGGTAGGCATCCATTTTGGATCATTGGAATCTATCTTTTGGCCTGAAGGAGCCATCTTGAGGTTAATAAGTAAAAAGTAAATATCAGCAGATGTCCTGAAGCAATTCTATGTTGTGTTCTTGAATTGAATGTTTTATTACTCTTTTAAGGAGCAGATCAAATAGCCTTGGCCGAATGGACAATGACTGTTTACCATCTCTCAGCCTTGGAAGAAGCCCTCTGTTTAATTAATTTAAACTTATCTGCAGTCTCCATTCTCTAGTGAGATAGGAAGTAGAGACAAATTAACTTGTGTATCTGAAATGTGTGTCCTTCCCATGGGACAAGGTTCAGGCCACCTGGGGCTTGGAGGGTGAAGTATTATTATAATGCATTGAAATAATTCTTATTGGCTGAATCAGAGTCATTATCATATTGTAGATGATTGGCTGAAACCAAAGCCTACACCTTTCCTGTCATTATACCATATGTGGAGTTTTGGGATATTACCATATATAGAATGTTTAATGTTTGCAAGTATGAGGTCACCACCTACTCTCATTTTCCTATAAATAAAGATGGATCCGCCCCCTAGGGCAGAGATCGTTTGAACACTGAAGCTGCGTGTCCTGGTCTCTCCGGCCGGCCTCTCTCAGATCCACCATTGAGAGAGCATTCATTAATTAATTTGGAGCTCATAGACAAATGCAGATAATGTCCAACGTTAATGGACATACTAAATTCTGCAGCGACAATATGGAACAGACCATGGGCAACAAAGTATCAAAATAATAGTGATCCTCATAGAAACAGCCTAATAGGTGATATCAATCTGGGTGTACTGGCAGCAAGCTACAAGCTGATTCTATATCTGATTTCAGCGCTCCCTGACCAGCGCAACTGCACGATCAAAGGAAACGTAAGAGACCGAGGAATCCTCCAACGAAATCCCATAGTTTACCGAAAGACCTTTAGGAAATGAAAGATGGTGTATAAGGCGGAACTTACCGACTTCCTTCTTTGGAACCACTCCCAACAGAGAAACCCGAAGGTTAGGGAAGAAAGGACCCTCGATTCTATCTAAAGATACTTATTTTGCCAACTTCTCCCTTAAGACCTCCGGCTGCTCCCTAACCGATTTCAAGTTGTCCACAAATAAAGAATGGCTGCTTAGGTTAAATGGGATAAAGAAACCAAAACGTAACTGTGCTGCCGCTGCTCTGTCAGGATACTTATCTAGCCAAGGCCTCATCGTGGTTTCGCTCACTGGGGTCCTTTCCGTCACATTGAGCATTTTGCTTTGAAGGTGTCTCATGTGTTGGGCGGGAACCACGAGATGCTGTGTGTGGACCTCCACATGCGGAGCACCAATGCTTATATTTGCATAATCCTGCAAATTTACAATGGCCTTCATTGAATAACCAGCATGCACCAGGCCTGCGGACGGCCACTGACCCTTGAGGAAAAGGAGCTGATGAGCCACCATGTGGAACCGCCATGTGACTTATAAGCACTATAAATGCTATCCATGTAAATGAAAAGTTCCGAACAGCGTTCAGGGTGGTGCTGACCCATGACACAACCCATAACGGAAAAGGCCGGTATGCAATTATTCATGGTTTTGGCTACTCTGGGTTTTCGATCCTATGGTAAAATTTGGTCGATACATTCCGTGTTTATTTGTAAAAAACACCAAAATTTGGAGAAAATGTGTAAAAATTTAAATGTATCTGCTTATAAGACAGATAGCAACACCACACAAAATAGTTACTAGTTAACTTCCCCCATATGTCTACATTAGATTGGCATCGTATTTTGAACATCCTTTTCTTTTTCTAGGACGTTACAAGGCTTAGAACTTTAGCAGCAATTCCTCACAATTTCAAGAAAATGTCAAAAGGCTATTTTTTAGGGACCAGTTCAGTTCTAAAGTGACTTTGAGGGGCCCATATATCAGAAAACCCCATAAAACTCCCCATTATCAAAACCTAAACCCTCAAAGTATTAAAAATAGATTATAGGAAGGTTTCTAAACCCTGTAGGTGCTTCACAGGAATTACAGCAAAGTGGAGGTGAAATTTACAAATGTAATTTTTTTTGCAGAAAATCAGTTTTAATCCATTTTTTTCTGTAACACAGAAATTTTTACCAGAGAAACGCAACTGAATATTTATTGCCCAGATTCTGAAGTTGTTGGACTGAAGCACAGGCCTCAGAAGCAAAGGAGGACTTAGTCGATTTTGGGGCCTTCTTTTTCTTAGAATATATTTTAGGCACCATGTCAGGTTTGAAGAGGTCTTGTGGTGCCAAAACAGTAGAAACCCCCCAAAAGTGACCCCATTTTGGAAACTACCGAAGGGAAAGAGCGCCATTTGAGTTTTGGAGTTCAAATTTAGCTTGAATGGTTTGCAGAGGCCATGTCGCATTTGCAAAGCCCCTGAGGGGAGAAAACAGTGGAAACCCCCAAAAGTGACTTCATTTAGGAAACTACACCCCTCAAGGAACTTAACTAAGGGTATAGTTAGCATTTTGACCCCACAGGATTTTTGTAGAAATTTTTGGAAGTAGGCTGTGAAAATTAAAATCTACATTTTTTTACGATTAAATTTAGCTAAGCCTAAAAAATTTTCATTTCCACAAGGACTAAAGGAGAAAAGGCACCCCAACATTTATAAAGAAAATCCTCTTGAGCACAGCAATACCCCATATGTGGTTATAAACTACTATTTGGACACACGGCAGGGATTAGAAGGGAAGGAGCTCTATTTAGCATTCAGATTTTGCTAGATTGGTTTGCGGCACCCTGTCACATTTGGAAAGCCCCCGAGGGCCCAAAACAGTGGAAACACCTTTATGCACAGACCCGTTTTTTCAGGGGGGAGGTTTTGCACTGATAAGTGGTGACCCTTCTTATGCGACTTTTGCTACACACTCTGCACCTCTTTTGGTATCTCCCCTTCTTTGCAGTTTGGGGAACGATGCCGGTAAAGTGTTGCCCTGGTACAATACGGGCGCCCTCACTTTCAGCAGATGTGTTTGGGCCCTCCCCAACCTGATTTTCAAACACAAGCACCTTGATAATCTCCTCCTGAAAATTAAGGAATGACTCTGTCCGGCCTGCACATTTGCATAGCACGTAAGTGTGATACAATGCCATCTGTACTAATGGCACGGCCACCTTTTTGTACCACACCCTTGTCTTCCGCATTGCACTATACGGCTTCAGCACTTGATCTGAGAGATCAACCCCTCCCAAGTATTTATTATATATAGCCCACGATGCAATCTGGCTTGTGGGTCACCGGGGTGGCACCTCGTACAGGGACAGGGGTTCTGCCGTTTCCATGTATTGTGGTCAAGAGAAGGACATCCCGCTTGTCCTTATACTTGACGAACAACACTTTCTCGCTGCATAATGCACCCCTTTTGACACGTTGCCCAATCAGAGTTTTAGAGAGGCCTCTCTGGTTATTGCGCACCGTGCCGCAGGCTGCAGTATTTCTGGTGGAGAGGTATTTAAATAGTGGGATGCTGATGTAGAAGTTATTCACGTAATGTTGGAGCTCCAAGAGGGGGGGGGGATTCTGGGGTTCAATCCTGAAGTCCTTCCCTTCATAAACCCAAAACCTGAGCTGCTCTAGCTCAGTTTGTACATTTTTATCCCATACCTTGCCCTCTTACTGGGTAGGTATTGGCGGAATTTTAGCCTACCCATAAAATGTACTAGGGACCAATATTTTTCAGGTAATCCAGGATCTGTCAGCATGCATCTGATCATTTCCATCAGAGTTCTGTTCTTCCTTTCTGCTGCCCCCATTTGTCCCTTTAAATCTGCCGTTCCAATTATCTGCACGTGGATCAGAGATTGTGGTTTTGACCTTTTGTTTAGTCCCTTTTGGAAATGGTTTCTGCTGTTCTGCTTTCCATATTGTACAGTCCTTCTTTAGGTGTCCCTGTTTGTTGCACCTGAAACATTCTCTTCTTTCCTTCTTTTGATATTTTGTCTCTGTAGCTTTAACCCCTTCCCGCCGCAGCCACTTTTGGACTAAATGACTATTCCCGTACTCTGCAGGTGTATGTATATTGCTGTTCATATGTCATTATCTTGATTGTATTCACATTTATTTTTTGGTATATGCCTATCTGTGCAAAAGTTTTATACTTATTGCCTGCTTGAAAACTACTTAGACACTTTAGCATTTTTGGGGGATCATTTTTCCGGATTACTATTTGGTTGTCCTGCTGCGCTAGTGTTCTGATTCCATCTTTGATTTTGCGAGGGTTACGCTATTTTAATATGTTCTATGTTGTCTGCTTGCATTTGTCTATTTGAGTTTAATAAAGGATTTTTTGTATTTCTTCAATTATTTGGTCGTGACTGTTCTTTTCTTTTTTGGTCTAAGTTATTAGTCACTAGGACCACTGATATATTTGGGTTTATTGCTCAGTTGGCTAAACATTTCCCATATGTCTACTTTATGTTTGCATCATTTTTTAAACATCCCTTTATTTTTCTGGGACATTACAAGGCTTATAAATTTAGCAGCAATTTCTCACATTTTCAAGAATATGTCAAAAGCCTATTTTTTTAGGGAACAGAACGGATCTGAAGTGGCTTTGAGGGCCTTATATATTATGAACCCCTACAAATCACCCCATTTTAAAAACTGCACCCCTTAAAGTATTCAAAACAGTATTTAGAAAGTTTCTTAACCCTTTATGCGTTTCACAGGAATTAAAGCAATGTGGAAGGGAAATTTGCAAGTTCCATTTTCTTTGGGCAGAAATGCCATTTTAATCGATTTTTCCTGTAAGACTGAAAGTTTTTACCAGAGAAACACAACGGAATATTTATTGCCCTGATTCTGCAGTTTTTAGAAACATCCCACATGTGGCCCTAGTGGGGTACTGGACTGAAACACCGGCCTCAGCAGAAAAGGAGCACCCAGTGGATTTTAGGGCCTTCCTTTTCTTAAATTATATTTCAGGCACCATGTCAGGTTAGAAGAGGTCTTGTGGTGCCAAAACAAAGGAAACACCCCAAAAAAGACCCCATTTTGGAAACTACATCCCTCAAGGAATTCATCTAGAAGGTAGTGAGCATTTTGACCCCACAAGTGTTTTGCAAAAATTAGTACACAATAGATGTTGCAGATTGAATATTGCCCTTTTCCACAGAAATGCCACTTCAGTGCCCAATGTGTTGTGCCCAGCTTGTACCATCGTAGACGAACACCCCATAAATATTTAAGCAGGTTCTCCAGAATACAGTAATATCCCATATGTGGTCATAAATTGCCGTTTGGGCACGCTGCCAGGTTCAGTTGGACCACCATTTGGCTTTTGAAGCGCAGATTTTGCTTGGTTTTACTGTTATTTCAATTTATAATGTGGGGACATATGTAAGCTGGGCGGAGTACATCAGGGTATATGTAAGCTGTGCGGAGTACATCAGGGTATATGTAAGCTGGGCGGAGTACATCAGGGTATATGTAAGCTGTGAGGAGTACATCAGAGTATATGTAAGCTGTGCGGAGTACATCAGGATATATGTAAGCTGGGCGGAGTATATCAGAGTATATGTAAGCTGGGTGGAGTACATCAGGGTATATGTAAGCTGGGTGGAGTACATCAGGGTATATGTAAGCTGTGAGGAGTACATCAGAGTATATGTAAGCTGGGCGGAGAACATCAGGGTATATGCAAGCTGGGCGGAGTATATCAGAGTATATGTAAGCTGGGTGGAGTACATCAGGGTATATGTAAGCTGGGTGGAGTACATCAGGGTATATGTAATCTGTGCGGAGTACATCAGGGTATATGTAAACTGGGTGGAGTACATCAGGGTATATGTAATATGTGCGGAGTACATCAGGGTATATGTAAACTGTGCGGAGTACATCAGGGTATATGTAAGCTGGGTGGAGTACATCAGGATATATGTAAGCTGGGTGGAGTACATCAGGGTATATGTAAGCTGGGCGGAGTACATCAGGGTATATGTAAGCTGTGTGGAGTACATCAGGGTATATGTAAGCTGTGTGGAGTACATCAGGGTATATGTAAGCTGGGTGGAGTACATCAGGGTATATGTAAGGCAATTTTTTGTTGGTGTAACATGTACACTCAGGTTGGAATATTTTGATTATCTGATACCATCTTCCAATAAATTCTTAATCTTTCTACAGGTGTTATGGATACCTATGGTCCATTCGTCCAGTTCTGTAGTGGAGGTTGTCTATGATGTTCAACTTTGGAAATTGTGGGCTTGTTCCCCCTTTCTCCTGTTGGTTATTACCACATGCGGGCCCTCTGTATGCATGGGAGTGTTACCTTATGTATACGCATTTATATACTTGTTTTTCTTTTCTATATATGGATTTGGCGTCTCGGTATGTCTTCAGCTTTCTCAAGGGGTAGGTATTGGTACTTTTATGCGTACCAGCTCTATTTTTATTCTTATATATGCCTATTGGTATATTCATTTATATATTGGTATGTCTGTATTTCTGCACGATATCATATCTATTTCATGTATATACTATATTTCTTTGTGTACCGACCTTATTTATATTTTTAGTATTACATGGAACTATGGGTGCACTAATTCATATATTTACATGCTCATGTTTATGCCCTATAGCATATTATATATATATTGAATATGCACAAATTCACTTGTTTTATGTTTTATGAAACAAATTCATTATGACATCATATTTACACATATGCACTTTATTCCACAAAATATTTATTATTGGATATGTAATGATGTAGTATATTTTTTTACACATATGGATTTTAGGTCAATCCATGTTTATTGTTGGATATATTATTATGTATTAGACCATCTACATTGATGGATTTCAGGTTACTACATATTTATTATTTCATATATTGTTTTTATATCTGTACACAGATAAGTATATTTTTTCTCCTTTTATATAACACATTTTACAACGATCTGTATTTTGACACTTTCATATAGGTCCCTATTTTTGTCGATTTATACAGCACATTATACAATGATCCACATAAAAAATGTGTGTAAGACTTGTGTATGAGTAACAGCGGTTTTATGTTTTTCAGGTGCCGTCCTCATCTCTTCTCACATATTTTATTTCTTTTGTATTTTTCTCTTTTTATCACTGTCACGAGCACGCGTGTTCACTCACCTGTATTCACTCTCTGTCTATTATCCTCACTTTATTTATTTATTCTTTTATTTTCAATACTTATGCATACACGAATATATATCTTTACCATTATGGTTTTTTATTGTAAATGAAAGTGAATTTTTAAAGTGTATGGTACTCTTTATATTGATATATATATATGCGTGTAAAGTATAGATTCTTATATTTGTGTTGGTGTATGCACATATATGTATTTATGTATATTCATATGTGATGTTTATGTGCGTGCTATAGGCGTCTAGAAAGTATGTATGAACTGCCTTGGGATATACCCTGGTATTCGGGATTATTTTAAACTTTGCCAGCTGTGTTTCATCGCTGAGACATGGTCTCTACTCCTTCGGGGTGAACTGTCTCAGCGATGTATACGGCATCCCTAGCTTGCATACGTCTATTGTCCCTTGTTTGGGCTTCTGGCATATTTGCCAGGCTCTAAGATGGCCACTGACCTCTCCCTACATAACAAGTATGGCCACGCCAGTCCCTCCCTTTAGTTCTTTTGCGGCGCGCACGCGCAGTGCGTACTCTTATGAGGCTGATGTCTATGGGCATGACTTCCAGCGCTCGGATGAACGCCGGTGCGCATGCGCAACGGAGGCATAATGGCGTCCGCAAACACGAGTGCAGCTCCTTTCATCTGTCCACATCTCTGATCTCTGCAGCATGGTATGTGTAACCTTGCCTGTGATTATAATGCCCATATGCTGTGCACACTTTCTGTCTATTGGACATTGACATAATCCCCTCCCTTTGTATCTCATACTTAAAGTGACCATTATCCCAGTAGTCAATACCCCTTGAGAAAGCTGACGGCGAAACGCGCGTCGGGGGCGGTCAGTGTGGAGTTATCTTGTGTGAGATCCATCATGCAATCCACGGGTTTGTGCAGTCTTCTTAACTGATGAAGTAGGGCAATTTTTGGGTGCAATTGTGCAGTCGTAGCCGTGTATTTTCACACGTATGCACAATGTTGTGCTCTTTGGTTAGGTGCATAGTATATCTATAGCCTCTTCAGCAGTTTAACAAATTGACTCATTACACATCCTCTTTGGATGTAGACCTCTGCACTTTACCACATCACAGGATGTTTATATTGTGTTAGCTTATAACTTGGATTATTTACGCAGTTCCTCCACACTCTCCTTTTTAAATTGTGTGCAATACTGTTTTTATCTCTTCATGGCCAATGTGTTATTTGCATTTCAATAAAGTTTGTTTTATACTGTCATGGT
The DNA here is from genome assembly GCF_050947455.1 of Rhinoderma darwinii. Taxonomy (NCBI): domain Eukaryota; kingdom Metazoa; phylum Chordata; class Amphibia; order Anura; family Rhinodermatidae; genus Rhinoderma; species Rhinoderma darwinii. The sequence goes on from NW_027461830.1 coordinate 283,408, forward strand.
ACATAATTTGTGCTATGTGTCGCTCATTTTTTGGATTTACTAGTAGTCTTCACAGTCTGGTATAGGCATTGACATATGTAAGCTGGGCGGAGTACATCAGGGTATATGTAAGCTGGGCGGAGTACATCAGGGTATATGTAAGCTGTGAGGAGACATCAGGGTATATGTAAGCTGTGCGGAGTACATCAGGGTATATGTAAGCTGTGCGGAGTACATCAGGGTATATGTAAGCTGGGCGGAGTACATCAGGGTATATGTAAGCTGGGCGGAGTACATCAGGGTATATGTAAGCTGTGAGGAGTACATCAGGGTATATGTAAGCTGGGCGGAGTACATCAGGGTATATGTAAGCTGTGAGGAGTACATCAGGGTATATGTAAGCTTGGTGGAGTACATCAGGGTATATGTAAGCTGGGTGGAGTACATCAGGGTATATGTAAGCTGGGTGGAGTACATCAGGGTATATGTAAGCTGGGCGGAGTACATCAGGGTATATGTAAGCTGCGCGGAGTACATCAGGGTATATGTAATATGTGCGGAGAACATCAGGGTATATGTATTCTGGGCGGAGTACATCAGGGTATATGTAAGCAAGGTGGAGTACATCACGGTATATGTAAGCTGGGTGGAGTACATCAGGGTATATGTAAGCTGGGTGGAGTACATCAGGGTATATGTAAGCTGGGTGGAGTACATCAGGGTATATGTAAGCTGGGTGGAGCACATCAGGGTATATGTAAACTGGGTGGAGTACATCAGGGTATATGTAAGCTGGGTGGAGTACATCAGGGTATATGTAAGCTGTGCGGAGTACATCAGGGTATATGTAAGCTGGGTGGAGTACATCAGGGTATATGTAAGCTGGGTGGAGTACATCAGGGTATATGTAAGCTGGGTGGAGTACATCAGGGTATATGTAAGCTGGGCGGAGTACATCAGGGTATATGTAAGCTGGGCGGAGTACATCAGGGTATATGTAAGCTGGGTGGAGTACATCAGGGTATATGTAATCTGTGCGGAGTACATCAGGGTATATGTATTCTGGGCGGAGTACATCAGGGTATATGTAAACTGGGTGGAGTACATCAGGGTATATGTATTCTGGGTGGAGTACATCAGGGTATATGTAATCTGTGCGGAGTACATCAGGGTATATGTATTCTGGGTGGAGTACATCAGGGTATATGTAAACTGGGTGGAGTACATCAGGGTATATGTATTCTGGGCGGAGTACATCAGGGTATATGTAAACTGGGTGGAGTACATCAGGGTATATGTAATCTGTGCGGAGTACATCAGGGTATATGTATTCTGGGCGGAGTACATCAGGGTATATGTAAACTGGGTGGAGTACATCAGGGTAATAGGATGATGTAATAATGGGGTGAATATCCATGGATTGGTGGGGTCACTTCATGCACAGGCCGGGATTATTGGGGATTATACAGAGTATCTGCGCTCCAGTATCGCCTTATATGTGACTTCTTCATTAGTCCTATAAGCCGCACAAGGCCCTAAAGTTTCCTCATCTCCGCTGCATCTACGGGGTCACCTGTGGGGTCCAGTAAATGATGATGTGGGGTATTTAGTGAAAAACGACTGGACCTAAAATATGAGTCTGGTCCGTCATTCAGCGTGATTGCGTTCTTAGAGACATAACGTGCTATTTTCCGGTGACGGCGCTGTGCGAGGGATCGGTTGTTGGGGAACGAGCTGTCATTTTTATTGGTTCCATTTTGGGGTAAATACGCTTTTTTATCGCTATTTATTATATTATTTGGGAGATGAGGAAACCAAAAAACATCAATTCTAGCGCGGTTTTGTTTCTTCTTTTTTACAGCGTTCACCGTGCGGTATAAACAACATGTGACCTTTATTCTGCGGGGCGATACGATTACAGCGACACCAAATTTATATCGTTTTTTCACGTTTCACTATTTTCCCACAATAAAAATTCTCTTGTCCAAAAAATCCTGTTTTGGTGTCGCCATTTTCTGACAGCCGTAACTTTTTTATTTTCCGGTTGATATCGCTGCGGGAGGACTTGTTTTATGCGTGACGAACTGTCGTTTCTATTGGTGCAATTCTGCGTTACTCGCGACTTATTCATCACTTTTTATTACATTTTTTTGAGACAAGACGACAAAAAAATAAAATGCTGTCATTGTTTTTTATTTATTTTTTTACGGTGTTCACCGTGCGGTAAATAATGCAATATTTTCAACGTTCTTTTCATGTTGTGCCGCCTCCAGCGCTGCATTTATATCTTTCTCTATGTTGGGTCTCATTTTATACCGTTTCCTCAGCAGAAATAAGCTGCTGTTCAGACTGGAGCTGTCGTGCAGCTTTTGCAGCGCTGTCATGTCTGATGTGGATACGTTGCTCGAATCAATGGCCTCGAACCTGTGGCATCAAATTGATACCTGAGGAGGCTGTAAAATCAGGCACTTGGGGCTATAATTATCTGCAGCTACCCGTGATAATCCGGGCATAGCACGACCTGCGACTCATCCGCGCTGACAGGGGGGTTCAGAGTCAGTTTCTGACAGGCGATGACAGGTCTGATGACAGGCGATGACAGGTCTGATGACAGTCTGATGACAGGTCTGATGACAGGCGATGACAGGTCTGATGACAGGTCAGATGACAGTCGATGACAAGTCTGATGACAGGTCAGATGACAGGTCTGATGACAGGTCTGATGACGGGTCTGATGACAGATGATGACAGGTCTGATGACAGATGATGACAGGCGATGACAGGTCTGATGACAGGTCAGATGACAGGCGATGACAGGTCTGATGACAGATGATGACAGGCGATGACAGGTCTGATGACAGATGATGACAGGCGATGACAGGTCTGATGACAGGTCTGATGACAGGGATGACAGGTCTGATGACAGGCGATGACAGGTCTGATGACAGATGATGACAGGCGATGAGAGATCTGATGACAGGCAATGACAGGCAATGACAGGTCTGATGACAGGCGATGACGGGTCTGATGACAGGCGATGACAGTAGTTTTTTTTTTTTATATTTCAACTGAACAATAGGAGCGGAGCGTCCACCAGTGACCCTGCTGTATTTAAAAGTGGGGATACCCTACCTACCTACCAAATTCTAAATGAGAGGTGTCATTGCTACCTAACCAGGATCTCGGGCAGTGGGCAATCTAGGGGTATACAGTATAATAACTTTATGGTGGTCCCTGTCTATTTATCTGGTCCCAGTCCTGATAATTGATCTCTGGTCCCTGTAGTAATGGCCCCCACACGTCCTCTCTGGATAGTCAGACATTGTGGGAGAATAAGACTGGGACAGACAGCAACCGACATCAGTAACAACATCAAGATGGAGAATACCAGAGATAACACATCATCACCAGAGGAGCTGCACAGGGATAACAACTAATAGTTACCACAGCGCCATCTACTGTCAGTGAGAGATAGTTCCTCCAGCACTCAGCTGCAGATGTTGTAATATTCCAGCATATGTACCCTGCCATTACCAGCGGAGCCGCTTTACTAGCAGAGACTGCGTTAGGGGTGCAGAGCTTCTCTAAGGCTGCGTTCACATGTATCAGTTGCATCAGCATCAGTTTTTTTTGTCTCTCAAGTGATTACAACTGCTGCAAAAACTGATGCAAAAACGTATGAGTCGCCATCAGGCTTTTTCACAATTTTTACTACAAAAGCGTCAGTTGTCATCAGTTGTCATCAGTTTCTTACCATCAGTATTTAACATCCGTTTTTACCACAATGGTTCACCAAAAAGGTGGTCCAGGGTCTGAAAATGTGCCATAGTTTGTGATAGATTAGATACATGATAGATTAGATACTTCTTGTGTTCCATGTCAGGGCTCTCCTTCTCTGCTCCGGCCTTGGCGCTACACTGAAGTCTGACACACACATTGTAATATCACGTGTGTCATGTTCAGTGCAGCGCTAAGGGCGGCGCCAAAAGAGAGCCCAGAAGGCAGCTGCCGTCCACTGACCTCAGATCAGATCTACGAAGCAGCCATGGGAGCCTGAAAAGACGCCAAACACTCTCTGTATCTTCAAGGAGTAGATTGTTTTTGGCGCCTTTACAGCTACCCACAGTGCCCTCTGTATATAGTTCCACACACCCCTGTAGATAATGCCACAGTGACTTAATATAGTGCCACACCCCCCTTTATATAGTGCCCCACATGCCCCTGTATATAGTGCCACACATGCACCTGTAGATAATTCCGCAATGCCCTCTATATACAGGGGGTACTGCGCCAATATATACAGGGGGTACTGTGTCATTATATACAATGCCACAGTACCCCCTGTATATGATGTCACACAGCCCCCTGTAGATGGCGCCACACAGCGCCCCATGTAGATTGTGCCACATAGCGCCCCATGTAGATTGTGCAACATAGCGTCCCCCTGTAGATAGCGCCACCCCCACTGTATATAGTGCTATCCCCCTTCCCCTGTAGATAGCACCACTGAAGCTCCCTCCAGCAGAGGAATCCCCGGCCAGAGCATCGCCAACGCTGTGGCTGGGGATTCCCTCTCGGAGGACCCCCTGACGCCACTGTCCATATATGGACAGTGATGTCAGGAGTTACTCTCTAAATGGAATACCCGGCCAAAGCATCGCTGACGGCTACTCCTTGAGCGGAATCCCCTTTGCCGACTCTGGCCGGGGATTCCACACCAGGAGGAGCCCCTGACATCAATGTCCATATATAGACAGTAACCTCAGGGGTTTCCCCTAGGAGCGGAATCCCCGGCCAGATCATCGGCAACGGGGATTCCGCTCAATCAGTAGCCACTGACATCACTGTCCATATATGGACAATGATGTCAAGGGCTCCCCCGAGCACAGCACTTAACCCTTTCAGGACCAAGGGTCCTCGATGCCTCAATGACCAGCCCCATTTTTTCAAATCTGACATGTGTCATTTTATGTGGTAATAACTCTGGAATGCTTTTGCCTATCCAAGCGATTCAGAGATTGTTTTCTCGTGATATATTGTACTTTATGTTAGTGGAAAAATGTGGTCAATAAATTCGTAGCTTATTTGTGAAAAACGCCAAAATGTAAAGAAAATTTGCAAAAATTATCCTTTTTCTAATTTTAAATGTAATCTACATTGTAAAATAGATAGTAATATCACATAAAATTGTTGGTAATTGACATCCCCCATATGTCTAGTTTATATTTGCATTGTTTTTTGAACATTATTTTATTTTTCTAGGACGTTACACGGCTTAGAACTTTAGCAGCAATTTCTTACATTTTCAAGAAAATTTCAAAAGGATATTTTGTCAAGCACCAGTTCAGTTCTGAAGTGGCTTTGAGGGCCTTATGTACTAGATAGACCCCATAAATCACCACATTTTAAAAACTGCACCCCTAAAAGTATTCAAAACAGCATTCAGAAAGTTTATTAACCCTTTAGGTGTTTCACAGGAATTAAAGCAAAGTAGAGGTGAAATTTACAAATTTCATTTTTTTGGGCGAAATTAATTTGTAATACATTTTTTTCTGTAACACAGAAGATTTTACCCGAGAAATGCAACTCAATATTTATTGCCCAGATTCTGCAGTTTTTAGAAATATCCCACATGTGGCTCTAGTATGATAATGGACGGAAGCACCGGCCTCAGAAGCAAAGGAGCACCCAGTGGATTTTGGGGCCTCCTTTTTTTAGAATATATTTTAGGCACCATGTCAGGTTTGAAGAGGTCTTGTGGTGCCAAAACAGTGGAATCTCCCCAAAAGTGGTTTGGGAAACTACACACCTCAAGGAATTTATCTAGGGGTATAGTTAGCATCTTGACCAGACAGGTCTTTTGCTATATTTATTGGAATATGTCAATATGTTTTGACAATGTTTTTGTCCTTTTTTTTACAGTAATCACTGTGCGCTATAAATGACATTTTACTTTATTCTGCATGTCGGTACGATTACGGCGATATAGTTTTTTTTACGTTTTGTGGCGTTTGCGCAATAAAATCACTTTTCTATAAAATTATTTATTTTTTGTGTCACCATATTCTGAGAGCCGTAATTTATTTTATTTTTCAGTCCAAAAAAGCTGTGTAAGGGCTTGTTTTTTGCGGGACGGGTTGTAGTTTTTATTGGTATTATTTTGGGCTGCATGCCACTTGGATAAGATATTTTATATACTCATTTTGTATGGTGTAGTAAATACGGGTCTGCCCTAATATACCACTCTTTTGTCTAATTTTGTCCTGTGCTGTACTGTATACCACGGTATTAGTACTAGAGTCTCTTTATGATGTGTTTTTAAATGTATGTCATTTTTTATTAATAAAATTTATATATTCTTGCATACTTAGACGCTATAGCTCTTTTTTTCTTCGGTATGGTTCTATAATTATGGAGCAGTCTATTTTGATATAATATGGGGGGAAGTTGGTTTTCCAAACTGTACCTAGCCTACAACCAATATATGCTTAGAGCTTATCTATCTATATTCATTATCTCTGTGTTTTTCACAGCTGCTGGCTCTCAGCACCCCATGGATTTCAGAGTCCGTGATCAGTCATGGCTCACACACTTAGATGAAATGTGTAAAGAAGACTCTAGTTTGTTTTTAAATACTAGTGGGAGGGATTGTAGGGAACTCAGTAGTAGACTACGGAATCTGTTTCACCAGAGAACCAAAATCTGGTGGAACAAGGCATTCCTGGAGAAGTACCTCTCTAGGAAACTTATCCCGCGTGGCCTGAGAGTTCAGGTATTCCCATCATTTGACATAGAAAATGAAGATTTTAGAAAGAGGTGGGAGGACCTATCCGACTACTGTTCTAAAGGATATATGGAATTGTTGGTATCATCTAATAAATCCGCCTTAGTTGAGATTGAGAAAAATATTGAGGAAATTCAGACAACATTGAAAACAGAACTCCCTAGTACAGCTCTAGACAAAATATCAGAGGATCTGAATAAAGATCTAGAAAAATGGGAAAAGGAGATATGTACAGTCAAAGCTGGAAAATTCCAACGGGATGTTTTAGATTACCAGCAACAAAGGGTATACAGATGGCGCATGGGGAGAGGTTGGTCGAGATCCAAAATACGATCTCGATCATCCTCCATGTCATCCCATACATCGGCAGATGAACCCCCTAGATCAAGAGAGAATGGAACCACTTTGGAATCAACTAGTACCTCCAAAACTCTAAACTCACGAAGATTCTTCGATAGGCAAGTAAAACGAAAACAACCATCTTATGACCAGTGGGATAAGAAACCAAGGCGTAATCTTGAGGTAACGAATCTTTCTTCGCATGCCCTCTCTGATGCCCAATGTGATGTGCTAGGTAGAGGGTTAACTTTTTCACCGACAAATTCTTTTAATTTTTTTACAGCTTTAAAAGACTTACATTTATTTGCAAGAAAATTGGTGCTCAAAAAGCTACATAGTAGGGGAGATGTCCCTGTGGAGCTTAATAGCCCGATGGAGAGAGAGGCACTGTTAGCCTTAGAAGATCTTTTACGGGAGCAAAGTACTGATATCTCAGGTACGTTCCCAACAACTATTGTGCCAAAATCTACCAGATTTCCCCCTTTGTCCCTATGCCCTCAGGTGGAGATTTTTACAAAATTAGTTATTGATGATTTCAAAAAGCTGTCCGTACATAGGACAAATGACAATCTAACCTTTCAACAAAGGACCGCACTGAGGGAACTACAAGCATTAGATGATATAGTCATCAAACCCGCGGACAAAGGGGGAAATGTTGTAATTTGGCCAATAAATAAATATGAAAAGGAGGCATATAGGCAGTTGCGAGATAAACAGACATATATGAAGTTACCATACAATCCTTTGGGCTCTTTCTCACGGGAACTTCTGTTGATTTTGAACTTAGCTTTTGAAAAGGGCATCATCCCCAAGAAGATTTATGATGGATTGGTGACCTCTGCCCCAAAAATACCGACCCTGTATTTCTTGCCTAAAATACACAAAAATCCCACCGACCCCCCTGGACGCCCGATCGTCTCCGGCATTGACGGACTCTGCGACCCGATATGTAAATTTATTGATTATTATTTGAAACCACTGGTCGCAGAGTTACCGTCATATGTCAAGGACACGACGGACGTCCTTAGGAGGATCGATGGGATTCAAATTGAACAAGATACGTACCTCGTGACTGCTGACATAGAATCCCTATATACCAGTATTAAACATCAAGATGGGCTGGGGGCGGTCCGCTTTTTCCTGGGGACCAGCAACTGGGATGGCCAACTATGTGATCTGATTATGGACCTATTACAATTTATTTTGAGTCATAATTTTTTTGTATTTAAAGATCTTTTTTATTTACAGAAACAGGGTACTGCAATGGGGGCGGCGTGCGCTCCGTCCTATGCAAACCTGTTTCTCGGTTTTTGGGAGAGGCAGGTTTTTCATGGGGACGGAGCCTGCGCCGCCGACCATGTACTTTCCTGGACACGTTATATTGACGACATTTTCTTTACCTGGCAAGGACCGGAGTCTGGGCTGATGACCTTTATGCAGCATTTGAATGACAATCAGTTCAATATCAAGTTAACGTATAAACATCATCCCCATCGAGTAGAATTCTTAGACATACAAATATTCACCGATACTCTGGGCTTTCTACATACCGATGTGTTCCGCAAGACCACATCGGTTAATGCTTTGCTGCATGCGTCATCAGCCCACACTCCCTCCACTATTAAAGCCATCCCAGTTGGTCAGTTCCTCAGGATGAAGCGGATCTGTTCCTCAGATATTCTATTTGAGCAGCAGTCAACTGATCTCTCTAGAAGATTTAGAGAAAGAGGATACAGTAACAGGAATATAAAATTAGGCTACAGGAGAGCGAGATCTACCCCCCGCACGGATCTCTTTAAACCAAAATCACGAGCCACTAATAATTCAAATGTGCGATTTATATCAACCTTCAATGGGCAGTGGGATGCAATGAGGACCATCCTAACCAGGCATTGGCCGATTTTAAAATCTGAACCACAGTTGGCACAGGGTCTATCAGTAAGACCATTAATGACAGCAAGGAGATCTAAAAATCTTAAGGATCTCCTTGTCTCCAGTCACTATGTACCCCAACAATTATGTCCATTTGGGTCACGAGGGCCTAGGAAAGGGTGCTTTCCATGTGGTGACTGTAAATCCTGTGCCAACATTTGCCGTGCAACGCACTTTTCCACTGTTGATGGGAAAAGACAATTCCAAATTAAAGAATACATCTCATGCAGCACCACTCATGTGGTGTATTACGCGACGTGTGGGTGTCCAAAAGTCTACGTGGGACTCACCTCTAGGGAGCTACGGGTCCGTACGAGGGAACACGTGCGTGACATTATGGGGGCAAGAGAATCCGTCGACATTACACAATTAAAAACATTACCGAGGCACTTTAAGACACATCATGATTGTAACCCCAAAACTTTATCAATACGGGGTATTGAGAGGGTTCATTGTGGCATCAGGGGGGGTAATGCGAAGAAGATTCTTGCACAGAAAGAGTGCAGGTGGATTGTCCTATTGGGGTCAATGAAACCTGACGGATTGAACGAAACATTAAGTTTTGCCCCTTTTCTGTAAAGTCTACTACTGATTTTATCAGTTATTAATTATGTTTTTTGTATTATAGTTATTTAGTCATCCTTCTACTTGTCCTATGTGTTTGGTGTCCTGGTGTTGTGCAGATCGGAGGCGACCTATCTGAACTCCGAGAAGAAGATAAGACCAAGAAAAGGAAGATATATATTTGATCCTTTTTGATGATAATTACTACTCTGTAATAAAGCAATATGAGATGTAGATGGCGCTATTGTGCCGTAATACTCTGTCCTGATATAGCTTTTCTATGAGTGGCCTGTCATGAGATTAATTTAAATATAATAGGGTTGAAATGTAACATTCTTGATATTTACGCACCCCGGAACAATGTCTAATTTAGTGAATCTTTGGAGTTATATGTACTGATGTAATTGAGCTCATATATAATATCACTTGGGAAAGTTTTTTATAACGCTCCACATTTCACAGGGTGTTTGTCTTGATAGGGAATATCATACAAATGTGTATGATTCTAACATTGCATAAGGCTATATCTATTAACCTTATGCTCTTAATATTAGTATTAATATATATTTTTCTGTTCATAATTTGTATATTTTAACACTATTTTCTCAATTTATGTTCAATGTAATACTACGTATGTGCTTTGACATACCATACACTTTGTTTTCTTTCTTTCTTGTCTGGTTCTCACTTTATCCATAAAATCTATGTATTTGTTTATTGTGATTAGACTGCATATAACTGTGCATCACGTCTCTAAATATATTCAACTAATTATTTATTTATGTATTAATCATTATTCTGTATCACTGATCTTCCTTTTGCATCTTTACATATGCCTTTGATTTCTATTGTAATCTAAGACGATCGTATAATGATATTATTATGTCAACGGAATTACTAAAATACAATATACAGTGTACATCTAAGATTCTGGGATCCTGATTTTGTCAAAGTGTGCCCTTTGAATCCACTTACCTCCTTGATGACGTGCGCTTGCTCGGTGGGGCGGTCTGCGGCGATGCCTGCCCCCTTCGGCCTCGATACATGCACTGCGCATGTCCGGAACTCCCGTTACGCGTCGGGAATCCGGATATGCGCTCCAGCATGCGGGGCCGGATGTGGGGCATGCCTCTCTTCCGGTCGCGTCATCGGACAAGCGCCGACTCTTGTCTCGGCGCTAATATGGATTTACCTCGTTATGTACACACACTATAAAAGGACTACACACACTATGGGCTTAATGTACCCCCTGAGGAAGCAACCAAAGATAGCGAAACGCGCGTTGGGGTTGTATTGTGGACCTCTCAGCACGGACATTTCGTGAGACTCTCACTTTTTAATGGGTAAGACAGCATCATTATAACTGCTCACCATACAATTACTGACTTTCCCTATATCACTATATTGTGGTCAGGTTTTGATCCACTTACCACATAAACATTAGGACTTTGAGTAATTATCAGTATATGATCCACTTGGATAAGATATTTTATATACTCATTTTGTATGGTGTAGTAAATACGGGTCTGCCCTAATATACCACTCTTTTGTCTAATTTTGTCCTGTGCTGTACTGTATACCACGGTATTAGTACTAGAGTCTCTTTATGATGTGTTTTTAAATGTATGTCATTTTTTATTAATAAAATTTATATATTCTTGCATACTTAGACGCTATAGCTCTTTTTTTCTTCGGTATGGTTCTATAATTATGGAGCAGTCTATTTTGATATAATATGGGGGGAAGTTGGTTTTCCAAACTGTACCTAGCCTACAACCAATATATGCTTAGAGCTTATCTATCTATATTCTGAGAGCCGTAATTTATTTATTTTTCAGTCCAAAAAAGCTGTGTAAGGGCTTGTTTTTTGCGGGACGGGTTGTAGTTTTTATTGGTATTATTTTGGGGTGCATGCAAATTTTTGATCACTTTTTATTCTATATTTTGGGAGGGGTGATTGACAAAAAAAAAGTGATGCTAGTATTGTTTTTTAATTATTTTTTGCGGTGTTCACCGTGCGGGAAAAATAATATCATTGTTTTATAGTTGGGGGCGTTACGAATGCGGTGATACCAAATATGTGTACTGTTTTAACGGTTTATTTTTTTCCTATAATAAGAGACTTATTATAGGAAAAAAAAGCATTTTTTGTAGCTTATAACTTGTTTTTACATTTGTATAAAACATTTTTATTACTTTTTTTTTTTTTTACTTGAGGACCTGCAGCACTGATGGCTGCTATAATACATTACACTACATAGGTAGTGTAACGTATTATAAACAGTCAGTGCAACGCTGACAGTCACACTGACAGGAAGCCTATGAGGATCAGCTGGTCCGTAGAATGGCAGACCGGAGGCTGTTGTATGGCCTCCGGTTTTGCCATGCAACTGACGGCAGCACCCGCAATCGGTCCTCGGGAAAGTTTGTTGTAGCAACAAACTTTCCAGTTTGTTGCTACCACAAACTTTCCCTGCGATCACATGATCGGGACCTGAACCAATCAGGTCCCGGTCATGTCTTCGGGACCAGAGGCAGGGGATAACAGCGCGATCCGGGTGTCAGCACTACTCTGAGACACCCGGATCGCGCTTTTAACACCCACTGTAAATTCACGTCGGCGCTGCACGGAGCCGCAGACACTGACACAGCCGGCGTCCCAGCGCTTTTCACAGCGCTATGCCGGCTGGAACAGTGATCTGTATATTCATGCCCTGGCTGCACAGGGTATGTACGAAAAGGACGTGGCTATACAGATTGTTGGCATGAAAGAGTTAAAGTAGCGTTGTGCCCAGGGGAATTCTCGGCGAGCGGAGGAGCTCCCTCTGCTCCTCCACTCTGAACTAATTCTCAATCAGGGACCTGATCACAGTTGACAGCTAGACATTCCCCCAGACGCACAGAGCAGCGGGCACACCGCCCGGAATCCGGAACTGTCCCGCTGAATCCGGGACGGGGGGAGGGTAGTCGTTAGGGGTCCCACCTGGAGCGGAATCCCCAGCAATACTATGACAGAGGATTCCGCTCCTAGCTCACGACCACCTTCCCGCCGGGTGCTGCCGAAAGGTGGATGCGGCAGCACCTGGCGTTCATCCGACCACAATTAAAATAGATAGGATACGGCGCCGGACCTCCATGGGATCCAGCTCCCAGGGAGGTCTGGCACCGTACGGCGCCAAAACTGATATCCCCTGTGCCAGAACAGATCCCATAGAAAGCTATGGCATCCGTTCTAGCATCAGTTTGCCTCCTGCTTTTCTTCAACACACCGGGTGGTAAACTGAAGCTGACACCGGACATATGTGAACGGCCCCTAAGACAGCTTTTAAGGTGGATAATACCTCAGAGTCATTAACCCCACGCACCCCAGGCCCCAGTGTATGGGAACTCACCAGTACCAGTTGAAGTGGATGGGGATGGTAAGGGGACCACCAGAGTCGTCATCGGTATGATCGGTGCCTGAGCATTCTGCTGCATCACCGCAGCGGTAATAGAAAGTGTGTGGAAAATCAATAGAGGCGGGTGGGGAAGCCGTCTCATCAAGGAAGTGGCTGAGCCAACCTTCCCCTTCTGTTAGGATACGAGCCCTAAAGGCTGTCATTAAATCACCATCAGCAGCAGCCATGGCACTCTGTTCTGGACAGGGCAGCGGTACCTCAAAACTCGCCTCCAGGATCCCAGTGAAAAGAGGAAGGCGCACTATAAAGCAGACAATTTAAGCCCTTTGCTTGTGGGCAAAGTCCAGTACAAAAACTCTCTCTATTGGCCCATGAGTGTGGCCAGTACCCTCAGTCAGCATAGAAGGGTAAGCTTCTTTATATGTTGCACCCATATGCTAATTAGAGATAATGGAAGAGGAGAAAACTTTATTAACCCCTTCACAATCTGCCCATAAATTAAAACCGCATTTAAACCTTTCTCCCCTAACAGTCAGTGTACACTGGATGCCCTTCAGGACCCTCACCCATTAATAACCTCACCCAGGGGCGTAGCTAAGGCTCATGTTCCCTGGTGCAAGAATTCAGCTTGGACACCCCTACTCCTCCCCAACACCACCAGACCCTTGCACACGCTTATGCCCGACAGACCCCATGAATGCCCCCACACTATAATGCCCCCTATAGCTGCCCCCACCGTATAATGCCCCCACACAATATAATGCCCCTATAGCTGACCACCACAGTTTAATGCCCCATAGCTGCCCCCACAATGTAATGTCCCTATAGCTGCCCCCACAGTATAATGCCCCCATACAGTATAATGCCCCCCATAGCTGCCCCATACAGTATAATGCCCCTATAGCTGACCCCACAGTATATTGCCGCTCAAATCTCCACATACAACATAATGCCCCCATACAGTATATTGCCCCCATATTTGCCCCATAAAGTATAATGCCCCCATAGTTGCCCCATAAAGTATAATGCCCCTGTATAGTATAATGCAACCCATAGCTGCCCCATACAGTATAATGCCCCCATACAGTATTAAGCCCTCCATAGCTGCCCCATACAGTATGATACCCCCATACAGTATAACGCCCTCCATAGCTGCCACATAAAGTATAATGCCCCCATAGCTGCCCCATACAGTATAATGCCCCCCTACAGTATAATGCCCCCTATAGCTGTCTCATTCAGTATAATGCCCCCTCAGCAGCTACCATATGAGCCCCCCTCCCATACCCTCTATAATGCCCCCATAAGTATGTACCTAATAGAAAAATAATAACAATTAATTACCTATCCCCGTTCCCACGATGGGTGGAGGATCCTTCCCCTCCGGTCTGTGCTGTGAGTGACTCGGCGCAGACTGGCGCAAAAACGTCACTACATCGCGGCACAGTGAATGCTGGAGAAAGGCTCCAGCATTGAACCCCACTGAATGTGTGTCCTGCGGATGCAAATTCCGTTGGATTCGAGACCAGCGCGGACAGCGCTGTGTAAGAACAGGGGCGACCGTTGTGACCCCTATAACTACGCCACTGTCCTCACCTATAAAGAGCATCTCTCTGGTGGAACTTGCACATCCGTACATTACATAGAGGGGTCAGTATTTGATTCCCTGGTGGTCTTGGGTAAGGAATAGGTAAATTGCCTCCTCCTTGGTAGTCTAATGGTTTACCCTCCTCCACACGCTCTAGTGGTGTTTCCTGCCGCTGACGGGAAGCTGAATGCAATATTCACATCGTGATCGAACTCCCTCCCCACCCTGCATCAATCATACAGATCAGAGGGGTTAATAAGGGGCCAGACTATCACGTGTACACATTTTGTAGCAAGATTTTTTTATTGATAAAATGTATGTCTAAGGCTATGTTCACACGGAGTATTTTGCCGAGTTTTTTTACGCGGAAACCGCGTCGCAAAACTCGGCAAAAACGGCCCGAAAATGCCTCCCATTGATTTCAATGGGAGGCGTCGGCGTCTTTTTCCCGCGAGCAGTAAAACTGCCTCGAGGGAAAAAGAAGCGACATGCCCTATCCTTTGGGCGCTTCCGCCACTGACCTCCCATTGACTTCAATGGGAGGTAGAGAAAGCGTATTTCGGTGTTTTATGCCCGCGCCACTCAATGGCCGCGGGCGAGAAATGCAGCGGAAAACTCCGTGGAAATCGGCGTGCAGGGAGAGGAAAATCTGCCTTAAACTTCCAAACGGAATTTTGAGGCAGAAATTCCTCCTGCAAAATACTCCGTGTGAACATAGCCTTATAGTGTAAAAAATATATATTTATTTTTTTCATAAATCATAATTTTGCTACAAAAACATTGAGACGTTCTTATTCCTCCAGGTTCATGAGGACAGATCTATGGAAGAATCAGGATTATTATTATTGACAGTAATGAAGACAAAAACAGGTTTCAGGTGGTAGAAATAAGTCAAATGACTTTACTAAACCATTTTATAAGCCAACAAACAAGGACCATGAGGATAGTAAACAGTCCGCTGCTTCTCTCTCCTTGTGGTAAGATGATATTTGGGAGGAAGGTTGGAGGTGGTGGATGTCTCGGCACTTGGTTGTATTTCTGGAGCCTCTGCAGTTTGAGATGTTCCTGCTCGGCTGTGACGTGCCATTCCACCTCGCTGTAGAGTCCGCTGGTCATAAACGGTTCTTGTAGTTCTTTCTCCCCGTTTGTAAGATTTTTTTTTTGAGAAAGGTTGGAGCTGATGGACGTCTTGGCACTTGGTCGCCATCTCTGGAGTACATCAGTTTAGGATGTTCCCAGAGAAGTTCCTGCGTGGCTGTGACGTGCCATTCCACCTCTAGTGTCCACTGTTTATAAACGGTTCTTGTAGTTCGTCTTCCTTGATGTAGGATGATATATGGGAGATAGGTCGGAGATGGTGGATGTCTTGGCACTTGGTCGCCATCTCCAGATCTTCTGCAGTTTGGGATGTGATAACTGCTTGGCTGTGGCGCGCCATTCCACATCATTGTATAAAACTGGAAAAAGAGAAAGTAAACCTGTAACTATATGGACAAATCTTCTAATATTTCTAAAACATTATTAGATGATAATGGAGACAGTAGTGACCATAAAAGCTGAACCAAGTGGTAGTAGTCATCATTGTCTGGGCAAGGTCCAAGGGGGCAGAGGGTGGGTAGTGGACTGGTTATTTCCTCACATTTATGGGGCGGGATCCCCTTTTAATAGTGTTTGGATTGGATATTGTATATTCTCTACCTGCCATCTATATACATGTGATTTAGGACATACAACACATTGACCTCACCTTTATTTTTATTGTTGTCAGGTCTGACATGGAAGATTAGGGCTGGATCTTGTGTATTTGTGGTTTGGGGTGTGTGGTCAGATGAAACCGTCTCACGTCACCGTCCACGATGATCCTCTTTATACTCCAGAGTCCTGGTTCTTCTCCCTCTTGGAGATGGTGAACCTTTTCCGAGTAATTGTTATAGATAAACTCTAAGAAAAGAAACACATATCCACATTATAAACCCCATGATTGTAGAGATGAATAATAATGTTATTAC